>NC_090212.1:22380238-22680238 GCF_033026475.1 Channa argus | reverse complement strand
TGTATCTCAGTCTGTAAACTTTTGCATAAAAAGGGGAGAGACACACACAGCTGTTCACTTTGGCTACTATCAATTTAAAAATGTCATAAAAGTGATGACATCAGTTACCAGTAATATGGGGTCTAAATTATCTCTGTCCAGAACCGTACCAGAGTCGAGATTTAGAATAAGTGAGGTTTAAAAAATATTGACACGTCCATCAGATGCACATTGACGTCTTGTTTTGTCCAATTAACGGTTCACAGAAGACTGAAAAATAACCCACCTTTTATTCCTATTTTATACCAGAACCAGGAACCACTTTGTTTCTGACAGCTGACTTCTTTGTTGCGTTTCAATTCTAGAACTTGAACTTGAACTTTAAATATCATCCATTTATCAAATTTTTTTAAAAATTTTTTGCTCACATCTGTGTATGTTTTATTTTATTATTGTGAGTTTTTAGAGTTGGCCAGAGTGAGGAGAAAGTCCATTAAACAATTATATTTTCTGTGATTTTCAGTAGGTTGCACTAACACTGGTGGAGGTGGATCAAGATGACAGAGTCAAAGACACTTTAATCAGTTGTCCCGTGTAAGTCATGAAATCATGAACTAAATATGCCTCCATGTCTGTAGTTTTTATGATTATTGAAATACATGTTTTATATCCAATATCTGTTTGCAGTTACGGGAGCTGGAGTCTATCCCAGCTATTACTGGGCAGAGGTAGAGTCAACAAAGACACAGATTCAAACTCACATTTGGGCAATTTAGAGTCACCAATTAGATTTTTGCTGCCTTGTACCTCACTTGTAAGTTGCTTTGGATAAAAGCATCTACTAAAAGACTAAATGTAATTAATCTCACATGCATGTCTTTGGACTGCGGAAAGAAACTGGAGGAAACCGACGAAACACGGGGAGAGAAAATGTAAACTCCACATAAAAAAGCTGCAGTAGGCTGAGAATTTGAACTGGGGACCTTGTAGGTCTGAGGCGGCAGCAATAACCCATGTTTTATATGCGTATTAAAATGATTTTATATGGCCTGTCATTAAAAAATTCCGTATCTGGATATTTAACATTTTAATTTACCATCTGAGCTCTGAACTGTTCTTAAAAACCTATTAGGCTTAACCTCCAGTAAGTGAACAGGATCTAAACTACTTAACAGTCACAGATTTATTTTGGTCACGACTTCACCATCCTCAACTAGAGCTGCTGCTTTGTTACCATCCTGCAGCGAAAACTGGATGGTGATTGAGGCACGATTCTTCTATTGTTGATTGTGTGTAGAAGGCTATTCTGCACTTCAGTTGTTTGGTTTCAAAGTATGTTTCTTGTAATTTGGGACCAATCAGTGTTTGGCGAATGTAGCTGATGATGTTTGGAGGAGTTTTATTGGACAGGCAGTTTCTCAGGGATTCTAATTTTGAAAAGGGGACACAAATCAGTTAGAAGTTATTCTGATCTATTTTTCAGTATTGACCTTGATAATCAACACATTTACCTGTCATTTAGTTTATAGTAAAAACAGCCGTTAGTTTTATTTGGACCTGGACAGAACGTTTCCTCACCTGGGAGCTCTGTACACACTAAACTGCTGGACACTATCGGTTGTTATAGGAAACATCTTTTTTTAAATTCCTGCTCAAATAACTTAATAAAGTAAAGTCATGTCACTGCAGACAGACACACAGCCCACAGTGTGACACCAGCTACAGAAATGAAGGCATACATGTTTACAACGATCATCCACAACATTAACACTGGTGCTCTTAACAATGTCTTGGAGGACAAGGGTCACCATGGCTGCACAGCCAAATTTGACACACTGCGTCTCAATTCAGGACATGCCTTCAAAAGCTGCTTCACACTGTCACAACCAGGCTTTGTCCCATTTCAAAGGTTCCTTCTAATGTGGCCAATGGTTCAGTCTTCATAGTCTACACAGTCTACAGAAGCAACATGCCTTTGAAGACCGCGTACACTGCATCTTCCGCAGAATGGAGTCCCAAATTGAGACTCAGCTACAGTGTGTAGAGGTGGTAGAAGTACACAAACTCAATACACAAGTAAAAGTGCAAGTATTGGCTCAAAAAGTAGCACTTCAAATTTTTGACTCACGTAAAAGTTTTTTGTTTTTTTTCCCGTGGATTGAACCACTGACCCTGTGGTGTGGTCCGTGGACAACTGCCTTTACTATCTGAGCTATAGCCGCCCCCCTTGACTCACGTAAAAGTACTTAACAGTTAATCTACATTTTACTTAAGTACAAAAGTAAATATGCTCCACTTTGAAAAGTGTATTTTTAGCAATACCGATTATGGTAATTATGGCAACATATGAAAAGTAATTGATGAAAACTAAGGGTCAAAGGTCACTGTTGGTAAAGGTGGAGCTGTTTTAACCACTTTATGTGCGGACAGGTGGTTAAACCATAATGATACATCGGCATTTATTAGTTTATCATATTTTTATATATAAGATCTACCTGGTGGTGTTAATGTTAATGTAACTGATCTGTGATCTTATGATGAATCAAAAACATTGGTTATAATATAAAATTACCAAGTGGACTAATTGATGTTTATGGGACTCCTGTGATTAATATGGGAAAATGGCCAAGAACCTGAGCCTCCAGACGGGCAGCGGTTATTCCACATGGCCGGGTTAAACTAAACATGACGGTTCACTGGACTGATCCAGTTCTTCAGAATTTATGTTGGGTTTTACTTAAGTGTCTCAACATCATGTTTTTTCTGAGATCAATAAAGTTCTTGTGAATCTGGATTCCGATGAGGCTTTGACACTAAGGTCTGGACAGAGTGTTGAGTGGTCATTCACATGATGAAAACCAACAATAAAATAATTCAATTCACTCTCTGACAGCACGTTAAGCTGTTTTAAACTGTGATGGACATTTTTTAACTGTTTTCTAACATTTTGAGTTAAACCAGAAGCGGAGTAAGTTTCATCGCTGCCACATTAATCCCTATAAAATGCTGGTTCATTTAATAATGTTTTCATATTTGGGTGAAGATTAGAAGCTCATAAATTCACTTAATTACAAAACATTAAAAATAAGACTGTGTCAGATTATTGAAACAAAACCTCATCTATCATCATATCAATGTTATTATTACTGATATACTGACAGACTGGCTCAGATTCATAATCACGCTGATCCTAAACCCTAGGGTTTTTTAAGGATTCTGTATTTGCAGCCCTGCTTCTCGCATTCTAGTGTTGATTAAACAACAGTCCATCAGCATCCAGGCACTGATTACATTTCTCTCACATAGAAAATCAGGTTCTGAGGCTCAGCAGACACATGTGGTTCTTTGTGTGTTTCTGAAAGCAGAGAGGAGTTCAAACTGCAGCCCCTCAGGGGTCTCTCTCCTTCTTTACCTTAACATCTCCAGCCAAGATGGTGGCTATCTCCCCCTGCATGAACGCCCAGGGCACGTTGGAGCCGACCAGGGGGCACTTTTCCCCACTGGGGCAATATACCTCCCCCGACGCTCCCTGTGCCTTGATGCTCTCTCTGGAGCAAGGGAAGCAGAACTTGTGGCTGGGGACGGAGGGACACTGCACAAAGTGCGTGTCCTCCAACCGTTCGTGGCAGATGGTACAGCACAGAGGGCCGCTGTTGGCCATGGGGGAGTCGGGCACGTTCTGAGCGTGCACCTGGTCCATGCTACCTGCGGCCTGAGAGGACGCGGACAGACCCAGGTCTCCGTTGCGTGAAGAGAGGCGCCTCTGTCCGGACACGGAGGCAGGGGAAACCGGGCTGCTGCTGTTATGTCTTGAGGAGGAGGTGGTGGAATGAACCGAGTCTCTGTCCTTAGTGGGAGAGTGCGCGTTCCCGAGCGTGTCCGCCACAGACATTAGCGCGGCCATCGGGGACTGTCCGTTCTGCGGAGGGGCGGTGGACTCCGGGGGCGTAGCGCGGCCAGAGGGGAGACCGGGGTGTCCCGTGCCGAGCGGAGGCGGCGGCCCGGCGAAGGAGCCCGCAGCCATGGAGAGTTTGAGGGCTTCGGTCTGGCTGTTGATCCACTGCTGCCGCTGTTGCTCGTCCGTCAGCTTCAGCCCGCTGTCTGCCGAGTCCGGCTCCGGGGACGCTTTCCTCTTCCGCACCCCGGGTCTGGAGCTGCTGCTCCCGCTGCCTGAAGCCAACGCCCGGCCGGGAAGCACCAGGGAGGTGGGCAGCAGTGGGTAGCTGCCGTCGATGTAGGGCTGCGGCAACATATCTCCCCCCACGCCCTCCTTAAAAAAGCGCAGGGACTCCGGCAGTAAATCACCGAGCAGGCGCCAGTCACCGGAGCCGTGCTTCTTCTCGTACTCCAGGTACTTAAACCCGGAGGACAAACCCCGGCCGAAGTCCTTCATACAGTCCTGATACATCTGCTTGGCCACCCCGGAGGCGCTGGAGAACACGTTCCCGGAGCCGCTCGGGTACTCGATAAAGATCTTCAGCTCGTAGTCCAGCCCCGGCTTGGCAACTGCGTCGAAGGCGAACACCCTGCCGACCAGCCCGTGGTCCTTCTTAAAGCGGACGTCGAAGGGGGTACAGCCGGACAGAGCGACCAGCGTGTCCCGCACGAGCTTCGGCCTGTTGGCCCACTCTTCCTGTCGGTTTCTTAGGCTCTCGCTCAGTTCGGACAGAGCCTCCGCGTTCCGCTGCTTCTCCTTAAGCTCCCGCTCCTGGTCGGTGCTGGACACAGAAGCGGGCCGCTTTCCCCCCGGTTCCGACAGCCCCACCTGCCCGGGCAGAGCAACGCCGACCATGGAGCCCTGCGGGGCGGCTCTGCCAGTCAAGCCGTGCGGCGCCGGTCCGTTAAGCAGGGTCTGAGGCAGCAGGTTCGGCGGTACGTTCATTTGTCCCGGGGCAGAAACCAGCCCACCGTGGCTCCTACTCCTCGAGTTCGGGCTTTGTCGGTTCAGCTCGGGCGGTCCGTCGTCCGGTTTAAACCCATTGGGTCCTCCGAGTCCGTTGGGCAGCCTGGTGCTGCTCCCGCTGTAATCAAACCGAGCCCGGCTGTCCGCGCCGAGCGGGTACCGCTCCAAACCTGGCTGCTGGGACTTCCCTGCCCCGTCCTGGTGCTGGTGGTGATTGAGCTGAGCCGCTGACTCCTTCCCAGTCAGTAACACCGACTGGCTCTTGGCCACGGCGGGCTGCTGCAGCGGCGGAGGCGGCGGTCCGCCTGCGGGGGACCTGCCCTCCTGAAAGCCGTGTGCTCGCTTCAGGTGTCGGGCTGTCTCAATGACAAACTCGATCCGGTCCGCGCCCTCGTAGTTGACGCAGCCCCGGCACACGGGCTCGGTGAAATCCCAAATCATGGCCCAAGGCATGCGGGGAAGGTCGCACAGGTAACATGACTGTCTGCGGGACGAGGAGACCTGCGGGGAGGACATGTTCCCTCTGCCCGTCTCCCTCCCTGCCTCCTCCGCGGAGCTGCTCGGTTCTTCCCGCGGATTAAACCAAGAGAGGAGGAGAGACAGGCGGTTATTGCTGCTCCTCCTGCCGCTGCTGGAGAGACTGAGGAGGAGGACGTGGAGGAAGAGGGGGAGGTCTGCGTGCCTCACTCCCCGAGAAGCTGAGGAATTTGGATTGTGCCCCCCCCCCCCCCCCCTCCTTAAGGAATGCCACCTGGCAGAGTAGTAACGTCACTGCCCCCTCCCCCTGCAGCTTCTCTGAGACTGAAATGACACGATGCCACTTGTTGTCCTCCTCCCTCTTTCAGTCCTCTCATCCGCCCCCCTCCCAGCCTGAGTGAGGGGCTGCAGCAGTGTGAGCTGCAGCTGCTGGTGTTTACTGCACTGAGCAGGTCGCTTCATGTGTTGTTATTTTTGATGGAAAACTTACAGTGTGTGTGAGTGTGTCTATTTCGCAAAAGATGGAGAACAATGTCAATATTTTGCTGATCATCTTTCCTCTCTCTCCTGGACGTTCAGGAGCTGTAATTCTGCTGCAGAGACATGAAGGAAAAACGTGTCTGTTGCTAGGCAGGTTTCACCTCTGTCTCCCCCCGACACATAGTGATTGTGTTCCTGTCCGCACTGTAGTTTCTATATTTGTCATCACATAAAACGTGAGGATCCACCAGCTCGGAAACAGTCGAGTTATAGATAGTCCTGTGGCAGAAAGCCAGCCCGCAGCTCTTTTCATGATCGTCCTGCTCTTAATTTGTGTTCATTTCCGGGTTTAGTTGAGATTTTGCCCCAAGAAAGCTGTTCACACTAATTTTCTACATTAACTCAGTGTACAAATGAATATTGGCAGATTAACAAATGAGCAACAGCAAGGAGAAAAATTAGCAATAAGCAGAGTCCAGACAGAGCAGGACAGGGTGAGTGTGTGTGTGTATATATATATATATATATATATATATATATATATATATATATATATATATATATATATATAAAATATGTTACAGTATAACTTGCATTATTTATTTTACTATTATAAGAAATAATCTGGAGACATGGGAGATAAGATGTTCTAATACCTTTTAGGGGCTAAAGAGAATTGTTCAGAGCTGCTCTGACATGTATTTGCATTAGAGCTTTTTCAGACAGCTAAGGCTTCTGCTCATGTCCAGGCAAAGGTTGGAAGTGACATCATGAGAATTAGACTTTCGGTTTATCCTTTGAGTTCAGGGTCACCACAGCGAATTCTCCCAAATTTCTACAGTGCTTGGGAGCTGAGTTTGTCTCTGGTTAGAACATATTTTCATTTTTAATCACACCTCATCTTTGAGCTGTTGTTTTCTGCCTTATTTGACATAAGATAAAATGCAGTTAAGTTTTTTGACTGTTATTGTTTGTATTCTGATGTCATGTTGACTTTTGATGACCACAGGAAGTGGCAGTGGACAAATATGAAATAAATGTTACCAACCAGCAGGTTTAATCTCTGGTCCATGTCAGCCACACACACACACACACACACACACACACACACACACACACACACACACACACACACACACACACACACACACACACACACACGTCACTGATGGATACCATCTGTGTTGCCATGGTAACGCCAGTCGAGAAGGAAGCTGCTGTATATATGGTGAGCTGCAGCCCCCGACTGAATAATTATGCAAATCCTACTCTCTCTCACTCACACACACACACACACCAATTTTCTGCTGCAGGTTAAATAAAGATCAAGGCTACGTTACAGTTTGCTTCTGATCTTTCTTTTAAATTTCTGGAGATTTGATTTATTTGGTGGAATAATCATCTGACACTGTGCTCGTGTTGTTACACTGACATATAAAAAAGGATTATTGTAAGGAGGTTTTCCAGGCTGGTATCTGAATAATTTATCTGCAAAAATGTAACTATTATCAGATTTAAACTGCTCAGATGTGCAGATCTTTTGCTGTTCTTTATTCTATGTATAAACTGAATATTACGAGGTCTGAACGATGGTTGACTTTGGGGACAGAAAACCTTTAGTTTCTTAAATTTACTGACAAAACTAATCCACGCAGTAAAAGGTAATAATTGGGTGTGTTCATTAGAATGCACTAAACACACACATCATACAAAAAGACATGAGACCCATTTGGACCTGATCAGACTTGGGTCCTGGATGTGTTTGTGAATCCCACCACACCATGTCTCCTCAGTTCTCAGCACATACTGTAAAATTTCTGATTCTCCAGGACAAAAGTTGTTGTTTTCTATATATATTTAGTGTGGAGTGATGCGTCGTGCCTGTGTGATTCGGAACAACCCTGATTTATTTTCAGTCTCTGTTTAAAAAAAACTGTCAAGCTCAAACCCAGAGAAACACCCTCTTCCCTCCCTCCCTTTCCCCTTCACCTGGTTTGCTCTGGCCATCGGTCACTGCTGGGTGTTGCCATGGCAGCTGGGCCGGTCTCCATGGCAGCTGGGCCGGTCTCCATGGCAGCGGCGGCAGCAGCAGCAGAAGCAGATGCAACTCTGGTTGCAGAGGAGCTTTGCTGATCATTGTTGAGGACGTTAGCTAATGGAGACAGAAAAAAACAATAAGCCTTAGTAGAGACTGAGGAGTAGAGACAAAGAAAACTTGTCACTTGTTCTTTAGCTGCACATTTAAGCTTAAAGATATTTTAGATGTGAGTATTTCCATCATGATTGTTGCCTGCAGCTTCATCGTGTCATTAGTCTAGTCTGAAGGAAAGTAGGAGATGCGTGTTTATTCAGGTGTGTGTCCAGTAGACCGTGGAACATTACCAACTGGACCATTTCCTCTTTAATATTGTCCCAGCTGCTCTGATCTCACCTCTGCAAGTCATGTTAGCATTTGATTTTTATACTATGACGAATTATTCTGTTGCATTAGTTCTGGTTCAGTTTGATTATTAAAGACACATTGTCCCATTGTGCTTTTTAATCTAAATATAACATTTTCTCACAGATGCAGCAGAATGTTGATTTTGATGCTAATGATCAAACCTCAGCAACAGGTGGTTTTTAATCAGTCAGAAACCAGAGATTCATAACTATTCGGTGAATCCAACAAAGCTCACAGAGAAAAGGTAGGGGGATTTAGAATGCACATGCAGTCAGGTCCAATAAAGTATATTGAGAAGAAAATGTTTTCATAAAGACCAAAATATAAACATGAGACTGATGCTTTATGACAAACAGCTGCAGAACATCAGCAGTGAACTGATGCTATAAATAACCTTTTGCAACAAACAACCTGGTTTCCATGACAACCCCATACCTATCCCACCAGGGCTAAAATGGAAGAAACCTCAGTCTGGGTCTGAGATGGGAGTTTCCATGGTTACAGCCTCAGTGTGTCAGAGACACTGCTGCCTCCTGCTGGTCACAGTAACTTGTTACATCAGTAAACCTGTTAATTTTCCGTGTGACCTGATGAAAGACGACCAGTGCACCTGACCCACTGGGAGCAACTTGGGGTTCAGTGTCTTGCCCAAGGACACTTCGACATGTAGCCAGGAGCGGGGATCGAACCACTGACCCTGTGGTCCTGAGCTACAGCCGCCCCAACTATTATAAAAACAAAAAGATCAGTTTCTCCTCTGAGTAGCTGATTAACTGATAAAACTCCACTGGCAGCTTCTGTTGTTTCGCTCTCTAACCAGTGAATGGGGTCAAATCTCTGCTGTTATGTTGCTTCAGGCAGTGTTTTCCGGTACCTGATATTTATGTGATGCATACAGAATCCCCACAGATCCAAATCATCTCACTGCCTCCAGCAGTCACCTTGTGGCCTGCTGAGATCCCCTAAGACCAAGGGTTGTGTGTTTACCTGCAGCATCCAGGTGCGTGATCTGCAGACAGGCTGGTCGAGCTGAAGCTGTAGGGTAAGACGTCGTATTAGTTGCAGGGCCATTGACCGTCACTATCCTGAGGACGGACTCCAGCAGCTGGGTCTAATTGGAGGAGAGCCAATGAGAAGCCAGACAAAAAAGAAGAGTCAGCAGCACCTGAACAGGTGAGTATGTTTTACCTGCAGCTGCAGCTGATGGCCGTACAAAGTCTCCATGTGCTGCAGCGTCTGCTGGCTCAAGCTCTGTCCCCTGTGTTTGCCCTCCCTGACAAATAGACGGTGAGGTCACAGAGATGTCATATACAGAGGTTCTTTCAAGTTTGTGAGCCATGCAAATTAGACTGTGACCTAAAACATGAGTGAGTTTTACATGATCTGTAGATGGATGAGAAAAGTTTTGGTTTGAAAAAGACAAAAACCAAACTCTACATTCCAACATAAAAACCTTAACCCATCTGTGAAACATGGTGGTGGCAGGATCAGGATCCTGCTTTGCTGCGTCTGGTCCAGGACAAATTTCCATGACTGATGCAGCTCTAAATTCTACAGGAAAAGGTTGGTGTCCCCATTTAAACTGAAGCCGAGCAGGTTTTCTCAAAGAAGCTTTGATCAACATAAAGTGGATCACGCAGCAAGACAACAACTCAAAACACACAAGTTGTTCTATTAACTAAGGATTAATGCAGATGAAATGTGAAGTATTATAATGTCATTCATTATATCATATCATTATTTGGGTTCTTCTGGTCTCGTTTTCTGATTAGGTTTTGGGTCATAACGATGCAGAAACAAGAAAATCTCACCACTGTACATACATTCAATATATTCACAGGGTTGCTCAGTGTCCTCAAACGTGAAGAACAAACATGTCAGTGTGTTTACCTGTCGGCCTGCAGCAGCTTCTGAACTCCATCTGCCAGCTGAGACACTCGAGCCTCCATGTCTGACTGCGCCTGGACACACACACACACACACACACACAGAATACAACAGTAACACAATGCAGGAAAGTAATGTCACTTCACAGTGTCTGAGTTGTGTTTGAACCCAGTTCAAATTTTTTGACAGCACAACATCCTCTGGCAAATCAAATCTGCATATTACAGAGAGATGTCTCTGTAATATTACCCCCTCTTTAACTTATAATTGTTACCACATTTTATGGTTGTTTCTAGAAATAAAAAGAAACACTCTTATTTTAGATGCATTTGTCTGTAAATGTATGTGTGTGTAGTATTCTCATGTTGTACAGAATGTATAATAGGTTTAAGACAAACTCTGAATCATGACATTTGTGCAGATAGACTGTGTACTAGCTGTACTACAGTAATGAGTACAGTAACTCCTGTATCAACAGCTTAGTGAACTCATCTACCTTAATGAGCGGAGCTGCAGTGACAACAGCTGCAGCGGCAGCTGCCGCTGCTGCATTGGTGGTATCTCCAAAGTGAGCAGAGGAAAGCCCCGGCTCCATCTGGACACTAGCTTCACCCACTGTATCCTGGGAGCTTAATCGAGGACCTTCACCATCCTGAGAGCTGGGTTGGTGCACCTCTGGGTCCAGCAGCTGCACTTTGATCTCCCTCTTGCGGGGGGCACTGTGAGATCTGAGCAGCACAGAGTGGCCGACAGGTGTGTAAGACAGGTGAACATTCAGTGGCTTCTTATGAGCACATTTTTGAATTGTTTATTTCATGTTTATATTTGTTCTGTAAAACTTCTGTCTGGTTTATGAAAATGCACTAAACTCCCCAGGCTTTTTCAAAATTTATGACAAAGGTTTCTTGGATCTCACCGCTGTTTTAAAGCTGCGAGTACGACTCCTCGACCTCCGGCAGTGAAACATGATGTCAGCAGGTCAGTACCTGTGGGTGATGACAGTTCATTTAGTCTGAATTTAGTTTTAGACACCTGTTTTTTCTCTGCTCAGACCAACAGCTCACAGTCAAAGGTTCAGCCATTGTTTTCATTAGAGGCTCAGTTACTGATCACATGCCTGACAGCGATTATTGATTTATTGACTGATTGATGAAACCAGTTCTCTCACCAGGCTGTCGGTCACTCTGTGCACCAGGAGGGAGCGTCCTGTCTGGGCTCAACTCTGCTGCTGGAGGCTGGTGGAAGAACAAAACTAAAACACTTCAGAATCAAAAGGTGTCAGTAAGTTTAATGTGGTTAACTGCACTAACAAGCAGGTAAATTTAAATCTTAACAGAAATGAAAACCAAATTCACTGAAAAGATCAAAATAAAACAAAAAGCAACGAGATCAGAAAGATGTTTTCAACTGTAATTTCTAAAACATCTGCATATCAAACTTAATGCCTACTGTCCATGATATCTGAGCAGGACAGACAAACTACTGTGCTGTAACAAATCAATGCAAATGCTGAATTTTAAAGTAAACTCTGAACAAACATTCCTGTTTAACAGGCTGGAAGCAGACAGCTCCAGGGCTGATACATCTCATTGATTAGTGGTCATTAGTGAACGTTGCACATAGTTTGAAAAGTCTTTCCTTTTGTTTGACCCAGTTTTAATTCACGGAATTGGAGACTTCTTTTTTATAGTTGTAATGTAGTTTCCATAAATGAACCACAATAAACTTGCAGCACCCAGAGCCTGGAGGTTTGAACCTCTGATTTGGATTAGAACCTTTTCCAAGTTATACTTGAAATAATTAATTAATGTTAACAACTAATCAAAGAATAAGTTTGAATTCAACCATCAGATAGAAGCTAAAAGACTCATAGAGGTAAAAGACTCACGCTTCCTCTTGGTTTTCTGTTCTCTTTGGTGGCTACAGGGTTCTTCAGCAGCACCTGCCTGATCCCTGATGAACAAACACAGAGAGAAACTGGTTCCAGTGGTGAAATAAATCAACCATTACGGAGTCAGTCCTGGACTTCTGTTTTACACACTAACTGGAGCTTGTTGTTAACCAGGTTCAGGCTTTCTCTAGGTCCAGATCTATAAATGTGTCACACGTTTTTCATATGAGGGGGTACAGGACTGGTTCACTCATGAATATTTATGCCTTTCACTGAGATCTTCCTGGTAAAACTATCAGCTAATTATTATAACTGATGTATATAAATATTATTTTAATATTGCGTGAGGCTGTGGTAGAGACGGCAGTGGGAAGTACAGGTGACTGTTCATTCTTGTTACAAGTGTTAAACTGGTCTCATTTATCACATTGCCCCTGTTTAAAGTCGATTTGCCAGCGCTTCAGCCAAATGAAGAACACAGTTACATTTACAGTGTTGGTGCAGTGCTTGAGCACAGCGTGAAGACTGATCACAGCTGTGTGATAGTGTGAGGACCCAGATCAACCTGTGATACCTCTGCATCTCCCATCCACAGTCATGTCACAGTTAGAGAAGTAAACTTCTTTCGTCTAATAAACACGTTTGTTTACTCCACGAGCTATTTCCAGCATTTCATGACATTTTGTCATATTTCCTACACAACCTGTGTAGAAAATTATCTCTTTTAGCCTCAAACAGTTGGTTAAATCTAACCACATGTGATATTTAGAGGCTAAGTCCTGGCTTTGTTGGAAATGGTTACAATGTACCATGTGGGCTTTTATTTAGCATTTTAAAGACTTTTACAACATTTAAACAGACTTAAATTTTACTTTGAAAAGTAAATAGTGTCTACAGCAATTTGAAAATTTTTTGAAGCGTACAGTAGTAACATTTCCTTCTTATATGTAGTGAAGTTTAAGTATGAAGCAAAAGCTACTTTGCTTTTTGTATAGTACTTGAGTAAATGTGCTCTGTTGCTGTCAGTCAGCTGTACCAGTAGTTAGATGTGAAAAGCTTTTAAATTTCACTGAATTACAAGCTAGAATGTTGTTTGTAAAATGCTGACAACAAGATAAATTTATAAATAAATTTAAATTTTTTTTACATCTTTGAACAGTTGACTGGACAGAACTTATCTTTCACTTGGCAGTGCTTTTAAAATCTGTGGTCTAAATAATATACAGCATACTTCCCCTGCTATTGTACTAATGTAATGTCAAAAAATTAAAATCAATGATTCTTATCTATCGGGACGAACCTTCAAGGTATCCTGATGGGGGCATCTTTCTCACGCTCATACCCTCTCTACCAGTGTGCCGCAGGGCTCAGTTCTTGGTCCTCTTCTTTTTTCTATCTATACTGCATCCCTGGGTTTCATCATTCACTCACATGTTCTTTCCTATCCCTGCCACGCTAATGACACACAGCTCTTCCTGTCATTTCCACCGGACGACTCCACTGTCTCATGGCGCATTTCTGCCCGTCTCTCAGACATCTCAGCCTGGATGAGTGAGAAACATCTCCAACACAACCTCTCCAAGACCAAAGTCCTTGTCTTCCCAGCCAGACCTTCGACACAACACAACATCAGCATCAACATTCTCCAGGGCAGCAGATTTGCTCTCTACAACATCAGGAAGATCAGACCCTACTTCACAGAATACACAACCCAACTCATTGTACAGGCGCTGGTCATATTTCGTCTTGATTACTGCAACGCTTTGTTGATGGGGTTATCGATATCCAATCAGACCCTTGCAGATGATCCAAAACGCAGCAGCTCACCTCATATTTAATCAGCCAAAAAGGACCCATGTCACACCACTCTTTAGATCTCTACACTGGCTTCCTGTAGCTGCTCGCATCAGGTTCACAGCTCTGTCTCTTGCTTACAGGGTGGTTAACTCAACAGCTCCTGCTTACCTCAACTCACTCATTCAAGTCTACAATCCTTCCCGCTGGCTGGGTCTGCCAACGAACAACGTCTGGTGGTCCCAGCACCGCACAGAAGACACCAAGCAAAACTTTTTAGCAACGATCCAACGATGGTGGAACAAGCTACCAAATTCTGCACGCTCAACAGACTGCTGAAAACAGAACTCTTCCGCATCTTCCTATGCACTTAAATATATATATATATAAAAAATCCTTTCTGCTCTTTCTCGCACTTGCATCTCGTGAAATGTGCACACTTTTCTGATAGGACTTGTTTTCTCCTTGACTTAGATTTTTGCTGCCTTGTACCTCACTTGTAAGTCGCTTTGGATAAAAGCGTCTGCTAAATGACTAAATGTAAATGTAAAACATTCACAGGTCACGGGTTCGAATCCTCCTTTATTTTTTCCTTCATGCAGCTAAGTTACAGTGATTTCCGTACTGAAGAGGGTTCCTAGTTTCATATTTTTCACTAAGCCAATGTGAATACTTCGGTAAACGTTTTTGTTGTTCAATTTAAAACTACCCAGACAAATTATTTGATATGAGGACTTAATTCCTGCTTTGTCGGCATCGGGTCACATCTGTCTCACTCACGCAAATATCACCAGTTAAACCTGAACACCGGAGATCTTACCGGCCTGACGCTCTGCTGCAGACCGAGGAGGAGGATCGGGGTCTGACCTCTGTCGGGGCTTCGCCCGCTGATGCTGCTTCTCTGTTCCGCAACTCAGACGCTGAACTGGAGGCGGATCCCGCATCTTCCTGACTGTTATCTGGACCGATCCGTGTCCCGGTCCGGCTGCATGTCTTTGGTCAGGGAGAGGAACTTTGGTGGAGCGGATTAAAACGTCCCCAGTGTCCGAGCTGCAGGAGGACTGATCTGGACCGATTTTATCGGACCAATCCCCGAGAGTGTGTGAGCTGGAGTCGGGCTGAGGAAACATACAGACGGTTCTTTAGCTGAGTTGTAGCTGCTTTCTTGATGGCGATTAGCATGCAGGCTAACGTCGGCCAAGCACTTTCAAACTTCCCGCTCCGGCTTCAAACGCTGACAAACAGCGAGTGGACGGTTAAACGTCGGTTAGGAAGCGGAGTCACTGCGGAAAAGTCGGGTTTATGTAGTCAAATGGTTTCAATAGAACAAACAGAGAGGTCAAGAAAGTAAGACACATAAACTAAAAGAGTAAAAGCATCTAATCTGGAAACAGCAACTATTACTGACAACAAAACACAGCACTTCCTGTTTCCGCCGCCCAACAGAGAGCTAAAGAAACTACAACACAGACGTCTTACTCCGCCTCGAATTCAAAACGAACCAAAGTTTCCAATCAACTACATGTTTAAACATATAATGTATTTCATTCCGTTTGTTATATAAACAGTTGGAACATTATGAGCATAAACAAAATCGAAACACAGTGAAGATAAAATTTGGATATCATTAGGAAAAGTCATTATTGTGAGGATACAGTCGAAATATTGTGATAATACATTTAGAAAATTTTGATAATAAATTTAGAATTTTTTAAGGATAAAGTCCAGATATTGTAGGAATAAAGTCAGAATATTATGGGGAAACTGTTTGGATATTGTGAGGACAAAATGGAAATACTGTCAGGATAAAGACTGGATATTATACAGATCTACTTTTCCATTCGACTGTTCCCTTTTAGAAGTTGCCACAGCGAATCATCTGCCTCCATCTAACCCTATTCTCTGCATTCTCTTCTCTCACACCAACAACCAAAAATTAGAATATTGTGAGAATAAATCCAACTGTAGCTCCCATTCCCCTTGATTAACTCTGCTGTTCTGGCAGCTTTGCGCAACTTATTTCTGTTTGCAATCAGCCTCCTCTGCATATGAACAACTCACTTTCGCTCATTCACAGTCAAGTTTGTTTGCAGTATTCTAACCATTTCTCAGTATTATTTCCCAGGGTGTTTTTGTGTTTTGTTTATGGACTGACCCCCTGTTTATGAACCTTTTAACATAATGTGTGGAGTTTTAGTTAAAGTGTTTACCCTGTTTTTGGACTGCTCTGTCTGGGTTTTGATCACTGCCTGAATTCTGACTTTCTTTAGCTGTCTGACTCACTGTACGTTTATGTACCTTGTTGCATCACATTTTAACAACACTGCAGAGAATGACTGCATTATGAGGATAAGGTCCAGCCATTCAGAGACAAAATAAATCAAAATCATCCAATTGTAAGGGTTCCAAGTTACACTATCAAAGGTTTACAGACCAGTCTTTATCAGCCCACCTTTAATGACCATTATATTAAAATTGTATGAACTGTGTTGCAGTTGATAGTGAATCTGGAGCCCAGGATTTAAAAGTATAGTGTATCATTAGATATGGGTTACATTTTACACATATGTCCTAAAGTAACACTGCAGTAATGCATATAGTCTCTCAGCATCATTTGACTTCATGTAAATCTGTCACCAGGAGAAGTTATCAACATATCAGGTGCAGGACAAGTGGGTGAGGTAGCAACAAACACAGGCTAACTGAGAACCTGTAAAGTGTGACAGAGGACAAGCTCTATTCTCTAAAATTTTGTCTTGCTGAGAGGTGGACATCTTGTTTATGCTTTTACAAATGCATATCTGAAAAGATATGTAATTAGTTATTGGTATCAGAGTAAAGGAGGCTGAATACAAAGACACTTTTTTTATTTTTAAACGATTTTGAAAACCATTTATCAATTTTACTTTCACTTCACAATTATGTGCCACTTTGTGTTGGTCTATCCATAAAATCCCAATGAAATACATTTACGTTTGTGGTTGTTACGTGACAAAATGTGGAATAGTTCAAGGGGTATGAATATAGTTCAAATATAGTACAAATATTGTTTAATGTACATTTATGTGACAGATGTTACTTTTCAAGATGAAGATTTTGTATTACAGATACAATAAACATTTAATATCCAACATAAAACAATGAAAAAAAATTATTCCTTATTTTTTTTACCTCTCCTGTGAACCATCTCAAAATCTTTTAGATTTTATAGTCATTAAAACAACTGCCACATTGAAATATTGCATAATGTACATACATAAATACACTTTTGTAGTAATACTCATGTACTTTTATGTAAGTAGGATTTTAAATAAAGATTATTCTTTGATTTCTTTTTTAATTAAAAGTTTTAAGTACTTTATCTGGTGAGGATGATACCTGACTGAAGTAATAAACCAACAGTGTCTAGTAGTTTAAGGGAAGTATCTGGTGCAGTACTCAGCAGGAACTGTCAGCTGATCCGTCTGTTTCATTTCTTGCTGACTGAAATCATAAACTGCAGAGGGATGATGAGGTAATATTACACTGTGTCACTTAACATCTCTAAAAGTCTTACTTAATGTTACATTGATAAAATTGATAAACGTTCTTTTTGCACCTTAATACGTGTTGGTCACTGCATTTACTGGGTGGTTGTAGGAACCGTCCCTCTTTCACTGATTTACATGAAGTCAAATTTTACAGATGAAGTCTAACATATCATCACCTGATGAGCAGCTTCCACAGCCACAAATCTGAATTCACATACAATCAGACAGAGAATAAAAATGGAAAAACTTCTTCTTCTCATCATGGCTGCACCAGGCAAGTTTTGATTTTCTTGTATCACAGTTCATTAGGGCTGCAACTAATGATTCTTCTTTGTCAAATAATCTATCAATTATTTTCCAATTAAGCTCTTTGTATATTTTTTAATTATAACAATTTATTCAAAATAAAAATGTAAATTCACCAATCATTTATATTTAGATATTTTATTTCATCTTTTCTTTAAACAAACAAACATGACAAAGTCTGTACTGAAGGACATAATTTAAACCTTCTGACTGACATGATGCGATTGACATTTATTCTATAGTACAGTATTTAAATTAAGGTAACTTAAACGGGTAATTTATAAGTTTGACTTTCTTTAAATTCATATTCATATTATAAGCAGATTGCAGCTGCTACAGGGTCCTGCCTGGTTTGGGACTGTGACAGTCACAGTGTCCACCAGAAACTGTGGCACATTAGGTTGAACAGCTCTGAACTGTTTAGTTCTGGTCTAAAGATTTTTACTATCCTGTCACGTAATAAAAAGAAAAGCAGCACAATCATGACGGAGAAGCTAGAATTAGCTAATGTTTTGTCATTTCTTTAAAAAAAATTACTAAACAATTAGAAAATAAAATACATTTTAATCAACTAATTGTTATCCAAAGCGACTTACAAGTGAGGTACAAGGCAGCAAAAATCTAAGTCAAGGAGAAAACATCAAAGCAAAGTCCTATCAGAAAAGTGTTCACAGTTCACGAGATGCAAGTGCAAAAGAGCAGAAATGTTTTTTTTGGTTGTTTGTTTTTTTTTGTTTTTTAAGAGATTTAAGTGCATAGGAAGATGTGGAAGAGTTCAGTTTTCAGCAGGTCAATGAGGGAGGAACTGAAATTCAAAGTCATTTAATTCAATTAACAGATATAGTTGTATAGAAGCTGTGACACAAAGGTTCCATTAAGATCTTTACTGAATATTTCAAAAAGGGTTTAGAGAAGTGGGGAAAGGGTTTGGGGTCAGCAGCTGACGATGGAGTGTTTGGCTTCTGGGAACCATCTGAAAAATAGGCGGCGCAAGAGAGGTACAGAACGACTTTGAACACAGGATGAACACTAGATAGTGGCTGTGTCCAACATCACTTCTTATTTAATATATAGTGTGTTCACCATTTTGTAGTAGTGTCCAAATGTTGAGTGTGTAAATCTATCCACCATGTAGTGCACTCAAAATGTCCCACAATGCAACACTAAAATTAGAGTACATAGCTTTCACCCTACTTTCTCGTAACAATCCCACAATGCAACACCCCCCATTTTAGAGATGGGGCTCAAGCAGTTTTTAGTGATGACGCAATGTGACAATGGTCTGCAAGTGTCCTAAATGTCAATCGACTGCTCACTATTGATTGAACTACTTGTATATTATATAGCGAGTGGGGAATGAGTGAGTAAGGGGCGATTTTGTACACAGCCAGAGAGTTTTGTTGAGTATTGAGCAGGTCAGTAACTGTGGGAGAACATTGCTTTAAAAAAGTGAGAGGGCTTACTGGTGACTGGTGACAATTGGTGGCTGACAAGTAGGCAGAGCCCAGGAGGAGGAGCAAAGGGCCTGGGCTGTTATAGTCATTACTGGGGCCGGGGCAGAGTGAACAGAATCAGCACAAAATACTGATCCAGTTTCCATGAATCTAAAATCAACTACTTTAAGCTCTACTTTCCAACCCTGTCTCTGCTGTAATCAATAGCACAAATCATATGAATATAAGTGTCTATCTGTCACTGCAGGGCTATGTACGCTTTCCTCAGATGGTGCCCGTATTTTCTATTTGGTTTATGACCTGAAGAACTGGACTGAAGCACAGAGTTACTGCAGACAAAACTACCATGACCTGGTCACCATCAGCAGCGTGGATGACATGAAGATCTTGAACAAAATGGTAGAATACAGCAAAATGGTCTACCTGACGAAGGGATATGTGAGTGTTTCTACCCGTTTATCTGTTTCTTACGGCATTCAGCCAAGAAAAAAATAGGACAACCACACTAATTATAACTAACTCTTGATGTCCAGGTTGTTCTTTATGTACAACATAAACTTTTTATTGTAATAGGCAGATATGTATGAAGTTTCTGAGTGACCCAGTTCATTGTTCTCTCAGAGGTTCTGTTCAGTGGTAGAAATCATTTCACCTCTCATCTGAATGACTTCATTAGTTCTAAGGAGCTGTGTTGTCCCATGTCCTTGTGAAGTGGTTGTTTTTTCCTCTCTGTACATTCTTTGCAGCACTGGACTGTGTATGACACTGTTCTGCTTATGCCTAGGATTTCTGTCCTCAGGTGGACTCCTTTCTACCTCAGTGTGTTGCTGGGTTTGAAATGACAACGTTGTCATTCTATATCGGTTATTTTAAGGACAGAACCAAACCTCAAGGAGAAGTCAATGTCCAAACAAAGGCCAGAGCAAAATAGGCAAAGAGAAGTTTTAACAAGTCAGAACCTGGTAAAATCAAAAGACACCTTCTCCAGGCTAAAAACCTTCTTTTTTAAAAAAGCTTAGAGCTGCTCAGGTGACAATGAACCGTACCTTACCTCCTATAGACTTAGACTGCTGGGAGATCTCCTGATGGAATGAGCTCCTCTCCTCTCTTTTTTGTCCATGCATTTATATGTCACCACTGCATGGCAATCTTTTGTCCTCTTTCTCCCGTAGTTGTCTTTGTCTCCCTGTCTCTTTCCCTTTCTGCAGGTGTCCCCAGCTTTGGAGTTGTGCATTTCCAATAGGCAGTTATGCGTCCTAACTTTGTTATTGCTTCTTGTTAATCTTTTTCTCTCCGCTCCCTTCAACTGATCATGGCAGCCCACCCTGAGTCTGGATTTGCTGGAGGTTTCTTCCATTAAAGGATGTTTTTCCTCTTTGTTGAGGACGTTGTGTTGCTCAAGAGGTGTTTGTTGGTTTTCTCTACAACTCTGCGATCTGTCATGATTTGGCCCTATATGAACAAATTAAATGAACATTTAACAGAGTCATCAGAATGGGTAAAATGTAATGAGCTGATACGGGACACTGGAGAACAAAGGCCTAAGAGTCCAGACACACAAGATCACACAAAGACAGGTGAACTGGGTAAAAGCGTGGAGTCAAAAGACCTTTAGTGGCTGGAAGTGGAAATTGAGGAGATTAATGCAGTCACCATAACAAGAGATATTTAGATCTTTGGAATATAACTGATATTTTTTTGCAGAATTGTCCCTTTCACCTAATTAAAGAAATAATTTTCTTCCAACATCCATTTAACAGTTGTTGGGACTGTTGTAGCTCAGTTGGTAAGGCAGTTGTCCACAGACACCAGGATCGGTGGTTTAACCCTATATGTCAGTGGGTCTCTGGGACCCACAACAGCCCTTTCCCCTCCCTAGCTGTGCAGTGCCGGTCCAAGTCCGGTAGAAATTGGGGAGGGTTGCATCTAGGAAGGGCGTACCAAAACTGTATCAAATCAACATGGAGACAATGATACACTTTGGCAAACGTGAACTCATGGGATAAGCTGAACGGACAAAAGAAACAATCCATCTAACAGTTGTTTAGATCCAGTATTTTAGTCTAATAGATTGATACTAATAATGCCAATGATGCTGTTAGTGTGGCCATAAATATAAATATGTTTGTGATTTAAAACACAGTGAGCAGCTTGAGGTATAGCTGCGTCACATTAAAGCAGTCCCTTTATATATGAAGTTAGACTATTGTTGTACTGTTGCTTTCAGTATGCTTGGACAGGGCTGTATGATCCTGTGGACACCTGGAGGTGGTTGATGGCCGATCAAGCTTTCTACAGAAATGGGGAGGCCGGCTTCAGGAGCTGGGCCAATGGTAAACCAGGTGGCACCATTCAAATTACAAACCACTGTGCTGCCATGAATAGTGCTGGACTATGGATGGATACTGAATGTCAAAGTGTCACTACAGCATTCTGCTTTAATATCACAGGTGGGACTTTTAACTAACGACCAGTCAATTCATATCACAACAAACTGTGTCTCTGCTCTTTTCTTAACACACATCAACACTCACGTTGAACTCAGACCAGGTGTGGGATTCAGAGCTGCATGAGTAGATACAATAACAGTTGAATAAGAGAAAGTTGAATAAAATTTTCTAAATCATTAATCTTAGTAATTATTTCCAGGTTTACAGAAATTATCTGGTTCCAAGTGCTCTACTCATTTGCTTTGCCGTCTCCTTTGTGGACTACTTTGAATTACATTAACATGCACAAAATGTCCTATACAATTACAGGTTTATACAGGTTATAATACAGGTTTGTCTGAACTCCACCTCTATGGTTCATTTCCAGGCTATGTGACATTTTTCTTCATTAATGTCAACATGACGTGGCCTCAGGCTCAGAAATACTGCCGAACTCACTACACAGACCTGGCCAGTGTGAGGAACCAGGCAGAGAACCAGATGATAGCACAGCAGGTCCCTTCTGGTAAAACAGTCTGGATCGGCCTGTACAGAGACACCTGGTCGTGGTCCGATGGAAGTGACGTCTCATTCAGGTACTGGAGACAAGATACAGTGGAACCCAATGGAAAAGGATATGAGCCCTGTGTAACAATAGACTTCAGCACCAATGGGTACTGGGAGGACTGGCCCTGTGACTACAAGAAGGAATTTTTCTGCTACGATCTTGGTGAGTCAGAATCTTTTTTCCCCCCTTACCTTTGATATAAGATTTAGACTTGAAGCTGCAATAATTCAAAATGATAAGCTAGGGTGTTTAAGTGGTGACAATCCCTCCACCCTACATATCCCAAATGTACAGGGACTGAGCTCCACAGGGCCAGTTGACATTGATACTAATTGCCTGTGGAAGCAGCATAGTGACTCGTGGCTGTAGATGTAAGGTACTAGTTTTAGGGCTAGACCCAATAAGGTGCTTGACACAACTACGCAGTTTAAATAAGGTTTATTATAAAATATAATTGTTGGCAAAGCAGCATGTAAATGTAGTAAGTCCTCTGACTCACTAGATGGGACTGAACTTCCAGTCTATGAGAGAGCACAAGATGAGCATCTTGACAGTGATTTGTGGGATATGGGGTCTGACAAAATCTAAAGCTGAATTTCTAGTGGAGAGGTTAGTGCTTCAATCCCCTGCTGTAACTGTTGAATTGCCTGTTGTTGTGAATGTGAGTGTGAATGATTATCTGTCTCTGAATTGGATGTGTTACTTCTCTGGAGCCTTGCTCAATTTTTGGACTCCGATTTTGCCTATTGCACTTTGTTGCTTGGTTGGACACCTGTCTTTACTCTTGCCTAGACTCAGACTTAGCCCATACTTTACTGTGTTACTTTACCCCCCAACAAGTACTAGTTGACAATAGAGAGGAAATACTGCCTCTAAATGACAGCAAAAGCGTTGAAAAGAGTTAAAATTACTGTTCGCTTTGTTCTTAGTCATTAAGAAGAAGGTGATCCAATTGAGTCTGTGGAATCAAGACCCTTCTCTGAATCTGAATGACCCAGCTGTGATGGAAGACATGCTGAAGCAGGTAAACATACTTGTGCAAAACTAGCAAAACCACATGGTTAGAAGTAAAAGTCCTGCTTAGATTTGTAAATAGTGGTTGATTGTTCTTAATGAACCAGCTACAACAAATTTTCTGATCTTTATTTAGTGTAACAGCTTAATTTGCTGTAAAAATAGTATTTAAGCCTTTAAGTGAATTAAAATCACTTGAAAAATGATTCAGATCGAAGAGTCTGTAGCTCAAAATGAAACAGAAAAAGATAAAGTACACAAAAGACATGGATTTACATTGAAATAGGTTGGGATATTGTTACTACACTGTCAGATTTGTCCCTTTTGTACAAACTTACTTTATACAAATAAAAGAAGCCTTTAGCTCTTTATTATACTAGTACTGGTTCCAACATACTTAAATACTTTGGACACCGACAAACAATGATCCATGATGGTTCTGGAGACCCTCCAAAAGGGGAGAGATCACGAAGAGTTCCAACGTCTTATCCAGGAACTTCACGTCTGGATGATGGTCTCTATAAGGCTCATTTTAGTATCAGTCCAGGACAGTTTGTTATTGGGCCTCTTCATGTAATTGGACAATGAAAATGTTTCCTTAAATAGAGGTGTTCATTGAGCTCCTGCGAAAAACATGAGGTGCTCCGCTATGTAAAAGCAGCAAGCCAAACACTTCGGTGTCATTGAAAACAATGACAATTTCTGTGTTGCAGTCGTATGCATGTCTGTCCAGACTGATATTCTAATCAGTTTATTCTTCTGACTGGACATTTGTGGCAAATATGAATAGAAAGAACGGACAGCAATGAAGTGACAGTGACATTAACCTTTGTACACTGAGATTACCAAAATCTAATCAGGTCATCCTTGAGTTCTGTTGGAATCAGAATCAGAATCAGAAAACTGCACAGTTAACAACAGTTAACAGTACTAGGAATTTGTGTCAGGTGCAAACACAAATAAGGTTAAAAATGCAAAAGGTGTGACACACAACAAATAAGAAGTATGTACTCAAAGATAGAATATGGATTTGGGGTCATATGGTGTAACCTCCAATGCACTTGATAGTTTAATTTTAGCACCTAGAGTTAGATTTTACTATTTGTATTCTGCTCATATACTTTTTGAATTTTGCAGCTTTACTTTCGGAATTTTCCAACTGGCAAAATGACCATAGGGAAGAGAAATGTTTAGTGCTCACTGTGGACTGCAGGCAGTATAAAGTGAGTTTTGTGTCTCAGATCCAACAGAAGCTTAAGGACGTGGGACAGACCGTAGACGTCAAACTGAGCTGGAGGAAGCAGTCTGATGAGAAGGTCTTCCACAAGGAGGAGAAAGAAAAAGAAGAAAAATATAACTGTAATGATATGTGAAAAAACAAATGATAAATTATGGTGAACAGAGATAAATGATAAATGATGCATCTTTGACTCAAACTTACATTGTACAGCCTGAATAGATCAGCTGACCCAAGCAGGCTGTTTATACAGTACATAGACATGTACACATAACCACCTTATGTATGTATTTAAAATGACATTTGAGCTCATGGTGGGTAGTGGAGTCGTACTGGAGTGCAATGTAAGAAGAGGTGGTTCTAATGTTTTAACCACCATTTTAAATAATGGGCCAAAACATTTAAAACACCTCATCCTATAATAAACACAAAGCAGAAATATCACCTTTCTGACAGTTTCAACTTAAAAACTGAGAAATTGTAACATTGTAAAAGTGGGATTCATGGCATTGAATTGTACAAGTGTACCTAATAAAGTGTCCAGTGTATAATGTGGTTAATGTTTCAGTAAATTTCTCTATACTGGATCATGGGGTTCTGTAGCTTTCTGTATATCCAGCCATATCACAGTCATTCAATACATGTCTACTAAACCTTTTCTTTCTTTTCCTTTTTTTCTCTCCCTCTTATTTTCCCTTGGTCACCTACAGTCAGTCAATACCTCCTTATGTCCCTACATGAGTCCAGAGTTTTTTCTTCTCCAATGTTTTTACACATTTTTGTCCATTTGTCTAAATTTAGTTTGTTTACTCACCATTAACATCTCCTATTTATTTCCACTCTTCACAGTTCCGTGTCCAAGTTAATTGTATTCTGTTTTCTGTCTTCAGGTTCCTGGTTTGTCTCAGCAGTTTGTGTTTATGTTTTTTACTTGAAAGTCTCAGCATTATAGCAGGTTTACTTTTCTAATGCCACCTCAAGTGCATCTGGAAGGCCACTATCATGTTGCTCTGCAAGTTCATGTCTATACTGTTTACTGGATCACGAACTGCTCCAGAGACTGCAGCTTCTCTTGCAGTGAATCTCTTTCTTTATCTCCACAAGCAGCAGCTCTTGGATAAATTTAATTTCTAGTTTCCAATCAGGTCATCCCTCCAGGAATATTGTTCCAAATCATCAATTCTCTTCTTCCAACGTGGTTTAGTTTTCCCTAATAATTAAATCCCTAAACGTCTTCCATTTGTACCATTTCTGGTATAATGTAAAGGTGATGTTCAACCTAGTGATTATGTCATAGGTCAGATTAGGTTAGTTCCAGGTTACTGGAAGGCTGAAGTATAACAAAACTATATTAAAGATAAAGATGTTGAAGTAAACAGCCTGGAAGTTAATTCAAATCGGTCTTTAATGTTTCGAGAAACAACCCAATGCAACATGGTATTAGAAGGGGAGTGACTTTGAGCAAAAGACTATTAAAAAAAAAACTAACCTAAATGAGCATGGAGGATCAGTCAGCATAAGGGCACATTCCACATATCTAGAACCACAGCGCCCTTGACCGTGACCTTTACCAGTAGGAGATTTGAGTGTTTTTACTGGCAAGTAATTTGAATTCTTCCAATGCAAACCAGGTGAACACACTAGTATGTTGCATGGGTGATGAGGCTGAAGACCTGCTACGAGGGCTTGATTTCACAAGCAAGCAGCGCCAGCAGTACGAGTTTTGACATATATTTTGTTCCAAAAAAAACTTGCACAGAACGGGCACAGTTTATCAAAAGAGTACAGCAGCCCACAGAAACAGTGGACTCATTTATTACAGCACTGTATGCACTGGCAGAGAACTGTGAGTATATTGAGCTGCATGATGAACTTTTTAGAGATAGAATAGAAGGTGTCATCACACCTGTCACCATCAAAGAGGGAGATGTAAATAGACTGTTTAAACAGCTGAACCCTCGGAAGGCTGCAGGCCCAAACTATCCCTCTCCACCCTGAAACACTGTGCCAATCAGTTGTCTCCGGTATTCACAGACAATTTTAACACCTCCCTGGAGATCTGCCATGTGCCAGTCTGCTTTAAGACATGAGCCAACGTACCAGCCCCTAAAAAGGTGAGGATAATGGGACCTTATGATTACAAACCCATTGCTCTGACTTCTATGGTCATAAAGTCCTTTGGGCGCCTCGTCTTGTCCCACCTTAAGGACATAATAGACTGCCTTCTGGACCCCCTGCAGTTCGCCTACAGAGCCAACAGATCTGTAGACAACGCTGTAAAAAATGGCCCTCCACTTAATCCTCCAGCATCTGGACTCCCCAGGATCCTATGCCAGGATACTGTTTGTGGACTTTCAATGCTTTCAATTCAATCGTTCCAGCTCTGCTCCCTGACAAGCTGTCCCAGCTGGATGTGCCTGACACCATGTGCAGTTGGATTATGAATATTTGCAGCTGATTCATCCTATGACCTGGGTGCAGTGATGCTCTCAGACCACCACACAGAAGACAACAAGCAAAACTCTTCAGCTCAATGATCCCACAATGTTGGAACGAGCTACCAAACTCTGCACACTCAGCAAACTCACTCCCATTATTCAAAAAACTGCTGAAAACGGATCTCTTCTGCACCTTCCTATGCACTTAAAACTATAAATATGCCCATTCTTGCACTTGCATCTCATGAAATGTAAAAACTTTTCTGATATTTTTGCTGCCTTGTACCTCACTTGTAAGTCGCTTTGGATAAAAGCGTCTGCTAAACGACTAAATGTAAATGTAAATGTGTAAATGTAAATGCTACAGAAGGAGGGAGAGAACCGGTTACTGATTGTTTACGCTTCCAGGTAACTAACAGAAACAGAACAGAGATACGCTCAACTGGAGAAGGAGGAAATGGCACTGATCTGGGCCTGTGAGAGCTTCAGCAACTTCATCATCTGACTTCATTTTGAGTTGGAAACCGACCATAAACCTCTAGTGAGTCTTTTAGGTGGACAGGCTCTATACGCGCTCCCCCCTCGCATCCAGAGATTCAGGCTTAATGAGATACTCTTACACTATCACACACATGCCAGGAAAGAGCTTTGTCTATCTAGATGATATATTCATATTTTCCAAATCCCTCCACGAGAATCAACAACATGTCCAACAGGTTTTACAAAGACTGAGACTGAACAAATTCTGTTAAAGCTCAAAAGTGCAAGTTCCAAGATAAAACTGTGTCATTCCTAGGATTTCTGATTGGAGAGAGGTGAGAACGGACCCTGTAAACATGTGTTCTGTCACAAAAAGGCCCAGACTCGAGACAAGAAAAGAACTGCAGCACTTCCTGGGATTTCTACATTCGATAAATCAAAAGCTACAGTACTGTTGCCTGCCCCCCTAACCAAGTTAACATCCCCTGCCACCCCATTTCACTGAACCTCCCAAATGCAGAGAGCGCCTTCACCTGCCTGAAGGAGTTGTTGGCCACCTCACCCATCTTGTCTCAGCCCGACACCTCCTGTCAGTTCATTGTCAAGGTGGACGCTTCAGAAGTCAGTGTGAATGTGGTCCTTTCCCAACACATCCCAGCAGAGAGAACCTGACCCTGGCATCAGACCCCCTGGCCTCCTGTTCATACCATCTCAGGTCCAGCCCCAGGTTCTCAAGCCCACTGTTTAAAATTCTCCTGGCACCCTGGTGCAGACCACTCCATCGACTTCATCTGGCGACACGTTTGGTGGCCCTCTCTCCAAGGACACCAAAGTGTTGGTCGCAGCCTGTGTGGGAAAAACCACCAACGCAAACCCTGCCAGTCTCCTCCAACACCTTCCTGTCCCTGATAGCCCTTGGTCACACATCGTCCTGGACTTCATTTCTGGACTTCCCTCCACATAATGGAACACTACTTTCCTCAGCATCGTAGATTGTTTCTCCAAGGCAGCCCACCTCGTCCTCCTATCTACACCGCCTGCAGCCACATAAACAGCTCAACTAAGTTGTTAAGCAGTGAAAAGGCTTTGATGAGAAAAACCCTCTTGTAGAGGCAATCTTACTTGTATCTGATGGTCCAACATTTATCCACTCCAGAGATCACTGTATGACGAACACTGAAAATTTATTGAATTCCACGTTTTTCAAGCTGTTTCTTAGCTGATAACGGACTAGTTCTATAATACAATTTTACGACTAGCAATTTCAAAAACGTGTTCACGAATCAATTCCATCAAACAAGTTTTTGGTTTGTAAATCCACAGAGCACGTTTCTCAAAGTATGGCTAAATCCACAGAACACAATAAGAAACTATGTGAAAGGTAAACTCCTAAGGCACACTATAAAGGCAAACCTCGAAGCCATATGATGTCATTACTGACATCATCAGTACACATACATATACTTCTTAATCTAATTAACCTTACAATACACAACATAAACAAAAACAGGAAATCCTGGTTGGCTTATACACCTCTGACTTGTAGGCCCTTTAACTTTTGACATGGAATGACTGTAATTCTGGATGACAATGTGGAGATTTTTAATTGCACAACTCTTTTGGTGTATTGAGAGTTTCTGCCTTTTCTTGTAAGATGAATGTGGCTTCACTTTACTTACACATACACGAGGAGTTCATTCCCTGGGTTACTTATGGTGGAAAACCACACTGGAACAGCTGTAGATGTATTGCTCATGCCTTGGACCGTTCTATTAGGTGTTTTTTTATTTGACATTTCATTGTTCTGCTGAGATTGCATTACTTCCCCTGACCTTTCCCCTGATTTCACGTTTCCCACTCTGTTCGTTTCAAAAACTGCTGTTCTTTCCATCCTTTTGGCTCTTCGTGTAGGCATGTTGGGTGCTTCCCTGTACATGTGTCACAGATGCTCCTCTTCTCACAGCTCTTTGAATGACGTCCTGGTTTCAAACATCCAAAACACAAGTTTTTCCTTTGTACAAACTTGACTTGTCCTTTAATTTACTTAGCCTGTCACGTTTAGGTTAAGGGAGGACCCAAGTGAAGAGACTGTAAGAGGGATTGCAAATAACGAGGGGCTTTATTGACGGATGTAAGTAGTAAACAGAAGTCGCTCCTAACAGGAGGATACTAGGAACCGGCTACAGAACAAAGAAAACTCAGACTAACCAAAGGGACCAGAACATGAGGGGGATTAACTTAACAGATAGTAAGAAGGTAACTTAGGACAACAGGCTCAGGAAACAAATAAGACTTGGATAAACATAAAATCTAACACGGAGGGGGACTAAGGAAAACTGATAACCAGAGGGAAACCAGATAAATAAGGCACAGACAAACAAAAATCACTACACAGGAAAACAACGAGGAAGTCTAAGGAAACTAACAAACAGATAAACTAAATTAACAAGACACGGAAAAACAAAACAGCAAGCAGGCCCATCACCAAAACTCAGACCAAAGGGGAAAGCTGCACAGGGTCCCAAAAACAAAAGTCCAGGAGATACAAGAGTCCCAAATGCAAGAGTCCATGAAATTCACTATCAGCTTTTACCTCCAGAGTCCAGAGCCTGAGGGGTTGGTGAGGGTAATAATGATGACAATGACAGCGGTGACCACGACAAAGACAGTAACCACAATGGCAGAGACCACATTAACAATGACGAGGATCTGGCAGGGGAGTGAAGGGAAGACTGAACTTAAATAGAGGGGGAACAGGTGCAAACAATGAGGGACAACGAGGGTAAAGCTGGGTGAACAGAACCAGGAACAGGAAGTAAGGAGAAGGGGCCACAAAATAAAAGTCCAGGGACAGGAAGTGCAACAAGATCCTGACATAGCCATGAACTTCCAACATGTGTGAATACAATGTGATGGACACCACTTCACTTCCAGGGTTTCTTCCGTGCTTTTTACCAGTACATGTGCACCAAAACATGGAGGCTTTTCACCATCACTGGACTTCAGGGCGTGAAGTTAGTGGATTACAAGCTACCTTAGCTTATAATGTAAGGAAGTCAACAAACTGTTTGTTCCAAACTTGGAACATTTGGTTTGCTTCTTCAATTTCAATGGCCTTCCTGTTCCATTTGGCTACTAACCAATTAGGAGCTTGGTAAGGATCCTTTGGTTTTCACCACAGTCATTTAGGATCCTGCGATCACAAAGGAGCTTCCATACTTTTCTTTTAGGATATTCTATGATAAGCTTGGTCTGTACCTAAAAGAAAATAACTCTCAATAGTTGTCATTACAGGACCCCCTACATATGTGCGAATGTAGTAGATTTTCTCATTCACTGAAATGTCCTATCATGTCTATCAACATTTGAAAATTTTCCAGTCTGTGTATCTTAGTGGATCTCTACTGATGGTTCAGATGGAACAGAAGGTTCTGGTACTGGGAGGTGACTTACATTGAGAGACTCTGCTATTACTTAAGCAAATGCTGTGGTTTTGTCTTTCTTATGAACATTAGCAATAGATATACTGTGTATACTGTGTATACTGTATATATGAATACACAGTAAATAACTCATTAAAAATTTACACTGCTATAGTCTGTCCACTGGCAAATCCCTAGTGAGCACAGACACACTGATTCTAATAATGAGCTCACATATATATAAATATAAATATAAATATAAATATAAATATAAATATAAATATAAATATAAATATAAATATAAATATAAATATAAATATAAATATATATATATATATATTTTGCTTGCCTTGTACCTCACTTGTAAGTCGCTTTGGATAAAAGCGTTTGCTAAATGACTAAATGGGAATGTATATATATATGTATGTATGTATATACATATATATATATATATATACACATTTAGTCATTTAGCAAATATATATGTATGTATGTATGTATGTATGTATGTATACATATACATATACATATACATATACACACACACACACACACACACACACACACACACACACACACATATATATATATATATATATATATATATATATATATATATATATATATATATATATTCATTTAGATGTTTCTAAATGTGTAGGTTATTTACATAGACACAGAGCTCAGAAAATATGAGCTCTATATAACTAGAGTAACACATCCAGGCTCCAGTCATCTGATTATTCATATCAGTTCACGTTAACCGATTTACATCAAGTCAAATGATCCAGAAGGTTTATACAGTGTTTTTGTTTCATATGAAAAGCAGTTTTCATGGCCACAAAGCTGATCTCACACCAAATCAGGAGGTAAAAATGGAAATAGTTCTTCTGCTCATTATGGCTGCAACAGGCAAGTTTTTATGTATTTATTTCTCTTTCACAGCACCTTTACAGTAAACTGCTTTATTTTCATGGCTGCAAAACTTTTATCAAGACTTTAACTATGGTGAGGCAGTAATAATAACTGAGCCAGTTCCACTCTATGAAGTTATAAGTTTAGAAGCTAATTTCAAAATGACCAGAGGTTCAAAGAATCCAAATGTAAAGGGGAAATTGTAAGTAAGTTTACCTTCAACCACTGGTTATGTTGGCTGTAATATGATTTTTCTACAAGTTGAATTAAAATGCATATGTTTCTGTCCCTGCAGGGCTGTGTGCTACATTGTCAGATATTTCCCGTCAGTTCTCTTTTATTTACAACCAGATGAACTGTTCTGAGGCACAAAAATACTGCAGAGAAAATTACACTGACCTGGCCACTATAAGCAGCATGGATGATGTGTACATTCTGAACAACATGGCAAATAGGAGCCAAACTAACACTGTGAGTTGTCTTGTTTTCTCACTAACCTGTTTTTTCAGTGGTCATTGTTGTATCACAGTCCTATTCAAAAGTATTCGAACAATAAGGCAAATTCATCAGGTTCATTCATGTTCAAAAGATGGAGATCAAAGTATTCCAGTTTGTACTTGAAGGTGACACCATGATATATTAAACAGTACCTTTTGTCTGGTGGACTGACCCACTGATATGTTGGGTGCCTATGTTACATTGATTTCTGAACATTTGTAATGTGAAACACAAAATAGAAGAATTTTAAATCTGAGCACCTTGAGGTTTATTACTGTTGTACCTTTGCTTCCAGCGGGCCTGGATAGGTCTATATGATCCTATTGACAGCTGGAGGTGGTCGATGGATAATGGACGTTTCCACAGAAACGGAGAGACTGACTTCAGGAGCTGGGCCGATGGTCAGCCAGGTGGTACCCAAATTACATGGCACTGTGCTTCCATGAATAATACTGGACTGTGGATGGATACTGACTGTCAAACTGTCATGACAGCATTCTGCTTTAATGTCACAGGTGAGATCCTAAACTGATTATATTTTTAATATCACACCAAACTGGCTCTCTCCCTTTTCTTTATGACCTTTTGGGAGTGTTGGGCCTGGGGGGGGTCTCCTTAATTAGTAGTTCGGAACCAGCTGTGGTTGTTGCTGACACTAAAACTCAGGTGTGAAAGGGCTTCAGTGACTTTCAGACTAACCATCAGACGACTTAAATAAAAAGCAGGACATCTCTGTGTTCAGACCAGATGTAGAAGTGTTGTCTCTGCACACTGGACTATGTCTAGAGATTCAGGTCTAGACACTTTTCAAGTTGGCCTTTCACACACGTAACAGAAACAAACATAAAACAAAGGCAACCTGAGCAAAGCAGACAACCTGTGGCTGTTGTTTGACAGTCAGCACCACCGTATTATAGGAATATTTCTCTGTCCCTTAAACTCAGGATGAACGTTGGAGTGGACACTTCCTCTCTTCACATTTTAACCAGACTGTAACTGGATCATTTCCAATTGTGGGAGGGTTTTCGATTAAAGTCTGCTTCTGTCAGAGACTGAAGGTCTGTTGTGTCTCACGGGCGAGGTGCATTCAGGGACACTGCAAAGCGCAGGTCATTTGTGTTTTTTCAGAAAAAGGCCATATGCAGGTGTAGACCCAACTATATGCTTCTCCTGTCTTTAGTTTATAATTCGCTCACGTTAGACATTAAACAGATTCTCTGCTTCAGCTGGCTCTTGCTTGGCTGTAACTGAACTGCATCAGAGAATATTTGTATAAAGTAGATATGTTCTTCACTTGTAGTTCCTGTCATCTAGCAGGTACCTTTAAAGCTGCAGAGCTCTGGATAGAGGAGCATTTGCCTTGGATTTGCCTTATTGTGCTCTACATGTTTTGTACGTAAATAAAAAAAACATTGTTTTTTGTGGACTGCGGACATTCATGACACGTGCTAGACAGACGTCTTTGTTTGGTCTGTTTTGGAAGTTTTCTGACCTTCAAAAAGGGGTTAGAAACAAATGTCCATGTTACTAAATCTGAAATGGAAATCTTTTGATTTTGTCTCATGTAGATGTTCTGTAAATATCCAATGTCTAATTTCTATGTACATAAAAAATGTTAATTTGGACCTTTGTGTGGATGTGTAATGGATCTTCAAAACCATCCTAGATTTGCTTTGTTGTCTTGTACATTAATGGACATGAATTGGAAAGAATTTGCATTTTTAAAGAGTTCCAGCTTTTCTGGAAATGTGGTATGTATTGGATCCTTATCATTGTTATTCTAAACAGCACTTCACTGTGGTTCATTTCCAGACTATAATGTGAAATTTGTCTTCATTAATGTCAACATGACGTGGCCTCAGGCTCAGAACTACTGCCGAACTCACTACACAGATCTGGCCAGTGTGAGGAACCAGGCAGAGAACCAGATGATAGCAAAGCAGGTCCCTTCTGGTAAAACAGTCTGGATCGGCCTGTACAGAGACACCTGGTCATGGTCCGATGGAAGTGACGTCTCATTCAGGTACTGGAGACAAGATACAGTGGAACCCAATGGAAAAGGATATGAGCCCTGTGTATCAGCAAGCTTTGAAACAAATGGGCAGTGGGAGGACTGGCCCTGTGGTGAGAAGAGACCTTTCATTTGCTACAGTCGTGGTGAGTTGGAATCCATGATTACAGACCAAGTTAAGACATCAACTGATATTTGTGTTAACAGCAGAACCAGGAAGTGAACACACTGTAGGACTCCAGCTAGGACAGGCAAAGGTTGACATGTATGGAGTTAAAACAATGCAATAATGATTTCTAAATGTACTTTATGATTTGCAAATGTAAATGCAGGGTACAAAACTTTACTTATATCTGAATATTGTATTTGTAAATGTGCAAAATCACATTTTTACATTTTTGTGAACAAAGTCATTGTCTCAAATGCAAATCTTGATAAAATCTGCTAATTTAGCATGGCAGTGTTAGCCACCAAACTTATAGGTGGCTAGTTAAAATACAGCTACCAGCTAACGTTACTGTTGCTGTGTTAAATGATTAAACTCGTATCGTTTATCAATGGGTTATAAGTGGCCCAGCTGATGATCGTGTCACTGCCTCAGGTTCATGTCAGTGAGGTTGGATACGTCCATAGAGACTAGTTCTCTGATTTCTAAATCAGAATTCTGATTAGTGAATTTGGTGTTCAGCGCTGCAGACAGTGGCCTCTACAACGTAGTGTTTGCGGGGAATGATGCACCTTCAGTGGCAGCATCCTTCGCTACCCAGAGTGCGAGCAATTATGCTAATATTAAAGTTATCGGGGTTTATGTGAGGAATTGTAAAAAAATGCAAGGGGGCACATTCCAGTGTCTTCTTGTGTCAGACCCAAGTCTGGATAAATGCAGAGGGTTGTGTCAAGAAGGGCATCTGACATAAAACACATGCCAAGTCAGACTTCCATACCGGATCGGTCGCAACCCAGGTTAACAACCACCGGCAATGGTGCTTTTAGCCTTCAGGGAGGTGGATTAAATTAGGCTACTGTTGGTCAAAGGAGAGGAGAAAGATGTGTTCGTAAGCAGAGAGAGAAGAGGAAAGCCAAGAGTGTAGGACTGACAGGGACTTTGGATGTTGGGACTCTGACAAGGAAGGATAGAGAGTTGGTGACATGATGCAGAGAAGGAAGGTGGATATACTGCGTGTCCAGGAGACCAGGTGGAAAGGTAGCAAGGCTAGAAGCTTAGGAGCAGGGTTCAAGTTGTTCTACCATGGGTCAGATAGGAAGAATTGGAGTAGGAGTTATCCTGAAAGAGGAGTTTGTGAGGAATGTTCTAGAGGTGAAAAGAGTATCAGACAGGTTGATGAGTCTGAAGCTGAAATTGAAGGTGTGATGTTCAATGCTGTTAGTGGTTATGCTCCACAGGTAGGATGTGAGTTAGAAGAGAAGGAGAAATTCTGGAGTGAGTTAGATGAAGTGATGCAGATCATCCCCAGATGTGAGAGAGTTGTCATTGGTGCAGATTTCAATGGACATGTAGGTGAAGAGAACAGAGGTGATGAGAATGTGATGGGCAGGTTTGGTCTTCATGACAGGAACGTAGAAGGACAGATGGTGGTAGACTTTGCAAAGAGGATGGAAATGGCTGTAATGAACACTTTCTTCCAGAAGAGGCAGGAACATAGGGTGACGTATAAGAGCGGAGGTAGAAAACCTCAGGTGGACGACATCTTGTGTAGATGTTGCTGAAAGTGACTGTACATTATTGGTAGAGGAGAGTGTAGCAAGACAACACAGGATGGTGGTGTGTAAAATGACTCTGGTGGTGAGGAAGATGAAGAGGACAAAGGCAGAGCAGAGGACGAAGAGGTGGAACTTAAAAAGAATGTTGGGTAGTTTTCAGTAAGGAGCTCTGAAAGACTCTGGGTTTTCAGGAAGTGCTTCCGAATGACTGGACCACTACAGCTACTCTGATCAGGGAGACAGGTAGGAGGTTACTCGGTGTGTCATCTGAAAAGAGGAAAGTGGACAAGGACACTTGGTGGTGGAACGAGGAAGTTTAGAAAATCAAAATATAACTCTACTTCTACCTGAAAAATGCCTCCAGATGACAATAATACGTAAGAACCTTCAGTTCTGATTATGTCATCTTGTTGCTCACACTATGGAGTTTGTAATCATGGTCAATCTGCTTTTCGAGAGATCCCCCAATTGACATCATCTGAACTTCTAATGATAAAAATCATCTGGAGGAGTTTTTCAGCTACAAGCAGAGAAATATTTTAATATAGTGAAGTCAGAGGGAAGTTTAGAAGCATTAATGTGCATTTACACCTAAACTAAAGCCATAGAAAGCAAGTTGAAAATGTGTTTAGTTACCGTTTAAGTAAAAGTACAAATACATAAAAGAAGATATTGTCAAACTAGGGATTTTTGTTGTTTGTTTTAGTATATGATAATAATCCTGGTGCCCTAATTTGACTGAAGGCCCTTCAAACTGGTGCTGTGTTATAAGTGAGATGCAAATCTAGTGAAGAGAGAAGAGTGAGCCGGTGGTTATTCAAATATCAAATTCAGTTGGCATCAGATTAATGTGTGAAAGGGTTTATGTTCACTGGCTGCTCTTTGACTGTGGCTCTTTATAGCTTTTCTCTGGAAACTGAGGGAACTACAAAAAATGTGGTCCGAACACAAAGCATTGAGCTACAGAGTTTCATCACAATCAGAGTCCTGACCATTACAGTCATTATGTTTTTCCTCAGTTGTGAGGAAGCAGGTGATCAGACTGCGTCTGTTGAATCAGGACTCGTCTCTGGACCTGAACGACCCAGCTGTGTTGGAAATCATGCTGAAGCAGGTAAACGTGATGGGCGAGGTTCTGAGATCCTTGACTTTATTCTTAAAGTTCAAAACACCTCACTAGGCTTAATTTATGGTTCTGTGTAGCTTTGGACCGGACGCAAACCTCTGACCCTGTGGGTGGCCAGTCTACCAACTTTGCCACTGCCACCCCTTCTTTTGTGACGTACTTTATTTACGTAATTTTAGTAAAAGTAACTGCTGTTCACCAACTATTAGCTCCAACATCCGCTCAGTTTAAAAAAACATTCACCACGATACACAAGAGACTCTCCACATGTTGTTGAGATCTAGGAGGTGTGTAGGTCCCCTAGACACTGATGGATCTACAAAGAAGGATAATTTCTCTCCAAATACTGCCCATTTAGTCCTGTAATACTGCAGCTTCAGTGATGCTCAATAAGAGTACACATACCCACCGTGGGCTGCTTCTTATGACAGTAAAAAGTGTGTTTTGTGTCTCAGATCCAACAGAAGCTGAAGGACGTAGGACAGAATGCAGCCATCAAAATAAGCTGGAGCAAACAGTCAGATGAAAAAGTCTTCCACAAGGAGGAGACAGAAGGAGGACAAAACAGCTGTAATACTGTATAAAACAGGAAACTTCTTAATTCAGAAGTTTGATCTGTAAAATGTAGTAAAGAGTTCATTTTGTTGGTATATTAGACTCAGAGTTCGTAGTATTTTATCTTTGTTTAAAATGCTGTTGTGAGGAAAACTCACCTGCTTTTACGCAAGTCACCTGTTTGACCAGCAGACAGTAGCTTTGTTACCTGTAACCAAGGCCACAGTAAACTCACATGGTCATAAAGCAGCTTGTTCTCAAATTAAACTGGGTCTTAATTGAAGCAATAACACAAAATAAACTCTGTGACGAGACTGTCTCATTATTCAGCGTGTGCAACACATGCAGTCAAATGTACAGCAACAAGGACTGGATCGGTCCTGTTTATTCATTCAGTGTGTGATTTGCTGAGTTCAGATTCAGAAGATCAAATATTTATCCTTGTTTTATAAATGCAGTGTTGTGCAATGTTTCAGGTGAAAAGATGGCGTCAGTGTATGCTGTGGCCCACCATCGCCAAACATTTGTGTTCATCCAAAGCATCGACTCTCTTCTGGTGTATGATCGCCAAACAAACACTTGTTGATATTGGACTGTTATCAGCGGAAAGTTCAGAAGCCTGTATCTCTGATGGTGTGAGGGTGGGTAAGTGCCAATGCTGTGGGCACCTGACACATCTGGAAAGGCTCCATCAATGCTGAAAAGTACATAGAGGTTATAGAGCAACATATGCTCCCATCCAGACAACGTCTCTTTCAGGGGAAAACAATGCACAACCACATACTGCATTCATCACAACAGCATGGCTTCACAGGAGAAGAGTCCGGGTGCTGAACTGGCCTGACTGCAGTCCAGACCTTTCACCAATACAAAACATTTGGTGCATCATAAAACAAAACATGAGTTGAAGAACACGCAGTGCTTATAAATATGTGGACAGGTCCATTGAACAGAATATCCAAACAGGTTTAAATGGCCTTAGACTCAGAAAATGTTTGTTCTGTAGCTCAGCAGAGAAATGGCTTTTAGTCAAATGTCTCATACATGTTAAATTCAGACAAACTACATTTTATCCCCAGCAAAGAATCTTTTCAAGTCCTGACTGTGAGAGTGTCCTCTAAAAGCTGGGTTAGGGTTCAGGTTGGGATCAGGGTTAGGTTAGTTGCTTCCTTTTACTTTTCATTGATCTGTTCACTCTACATTAATTAAAGTTGTTTGATCATTTACATTTGTGAGAAATGCGTTTGAACTTTTCTAAATTAAAAATGTATTTAACAGATATTTAAGTGTCCACATGCAGAGACGTTTGGGAGCACACTGTGCAACAGGACAATAAACACCACATGAATGTAATTAAGAATTAAATAAAAAATGACAGCTCCATCCTGTGTTCAGACCCATGTCCTAACTTCTGGCTCTCTCTTTAGGCATTTTTCAGGAGGCGCAGTTTTTCGATGGCAAACTGACTGAAAAAAATGCTGCTAAGCTTCAAAAAAGGATTATTAAGCACTGTTAAAACAATTAGTAACCAAAAATCTACGAATCTGATCTGGATTTATTATCAATAATACTCAAACTGAGGACACCTCCAGACCAAAACATTCAACTATTTAAATTATAGCATAAAGATTTTGTAGAGATGACATAATCATTTCACTTAAATCATGTATAAGGTGTTTTACTAAGTATTGATCCACAAGTTGAGTTTACAGCTCCAGTTTCATAAGATTAGAAACTAATTTCCAATATTAGCTAAATACAACCAGTGGTATTGTTACAGGAGGGTGATGAATTTAGAACATTTTGATAAAGTTAAGAGAATCCTGAACATGATCACATCTTACTGAGGAACACTTTAAGCTTTAAGTTAAGATAAAGTTATAGATAAAACTATTACTGATTTTAAAAAAGCCGTCCAATGTCCCATTTTATGGACATTTTATCTCTTCTCAGACATTTGTCTGATTTTGAAATGCAGGCTAATATTTGATGAATGATTTTCAGCAAGGTTCAACATTAACATTAGCCTCATAGCACTATCCCAGTGTTTGGACATAAAACATACTGATGCTTCAGAAACATGTTTTTGGTCTTGCAGGCCTGGGACTTAAAAGAAAAAAAAGAAGAGAAATCAATGAAAAGGTGCTGCTGCCTCCAGCTGAGAAAACTCAGGGTGGAGCTCATCCTCAATCACCAGCTGCAGCTGAATTTCAGCTCCTTTATCCATATTCTTCTTCTGGTAAAAAACTTGTAAAAATATGTTTTTGTGAAGGTGAACTGGACTTTCAGAGGCTCCACTTCCTCTCTCCTCGTCCTGCAGTGCCACTAACGAGCTGCTTGGGGGCCAAGATGGTCCTGTGACCAAATGTGTGTTCTGCTGAGGTCTGGCCATTGGAATTCTTGTAAACATTTTCTAAATTAATGAACATTTTCACTACTAAGGAATTATGTTCTCCAGAGGATACAACGATCAAATAACTCTCTGGAATATTGCCATTGCATCTGGTTCTCTTCAGGTTTTAAAGAACTGTGACAAGGCAACTTTATTTATAAAGCACTTTAAAAAACAGGACAAACTGACCAAATTGCTTAACAATTTAAAATGGTAAAGCCAAAATAAATACATTATTATTCTTGTGACTTTTGTAAAACACATAAAGAATCTATCTTTCACTTGTTTTTATCACTGTGTATACTCTAAATCATTCTGGATAAAGATGCAATTTTGTGTCAGAAGGAAATTGAGTGTTAATTTACAAATTGATGTGTTTGATGTACTGTTGTCTTTTGTTGACAATGGAATGTCGAAGATTTCCTTTATAGTTCAGTTACTCATCATTTGAGGTAAATTTCACATCCATAAATCTAAATGGACCAGCTCCAAACCCGGCTTTTACCGATTTATTGTGGAACTGAAACACAATTAGTAACTGATATAAATAAATATGTTGAAAAAAATGAACTAGCTGCTAAGCTGCAGAAACACTCGGACTGACGTAGTTCCGGTGGCTGGGACGCAGATGGAGACAGAGCGGACTGTCTTTCCAGCGTCTTTCAGCTTCTGTTGGATCTGAGACAAAAACCTGCGTTTTACTGTCTGCACCTCACAGTAAGTACTAAACATTGTTTTTACTAAATTTATACACAGTGATTTAATGTAAAAACTAACATTATAAAGTTCTTACTTCATCCTTATTTTTTGCCTTATTTTGTTTCCAGGTTCAAAAAGAAAAGTCCTTATGAGATCAGGGGGTTTTGCAGATTAAACAGATAAGTTTCATTGTTTGATGTTACAATATTTAGTTAACGCAGGACTTTTACTTCTAACAGAGTACTTCTACTGACTAAAGTAAAGGGTCTCCCATCACATTTACCTGCTTCAGGGGGTTTTCCAACACAGCCGAGTTGTACATGAAAGTATATTTTACACCATGTACATGGTACTTGAACTTAAGCAAATAATTTGTGGTACTTTTGCTGATAGTGAAGTACTTTATGAGGAAAGCGCTTGCACTTTTACTTCAGTATGAGTATGTGTTCTACTACCATCTCAGTTATTATCACCTTTTTTTAAGAAAAGAAAACCGAATACTTTAATCAACACAGTGCAGACCAACAGTGACAACATGTGGAGAACAATTACTCATATCAAACCTTCCATCTGACAGAGGCTTTTGGTCAAAGGATATTTCACCTCGTTACAGAAAAACTGAGCATGTGACAATAATCGACAAAAAAGTTAAAAAGCACAGCAGCAGCAGGAAAAGAACCCCAGTTGAAGACACGACTCAGTAAATGAATAAAGTAATTTTCTTCAGCTCTTCAGTGCTCACTGGAAAAACAACAAGATTAAATTGAAAATTTGCTGTTGCTCAGTTGCATTTAATACGTATAATTTAACATGTAGTAAGTGAAAATTCTGGTAGTTAAATACTTTCCACTCTTTACACCCAACTTGTTCTCTAAAGATAAAGGCGATAATCAGGTAGTTGTTGTCATCATTTCTAATTGTTAACAAGAAAAAAAACGAAGAAAATTTGATTTTATGTAGGAACTGTCCTGGGCTCTTGTTGCACTCCGGACGATCTATGTAGTAACATACTGTTGGCCGTTAGATTTAGGGGTCAAACCCTCGCCACATTTTGTTTTCAGGTGTCTTTGATTTTGTTTTTTCGGTCAAACCCACAGTAGGAGTCAGTTACGTTCAAATCAACGTCAAATATTTGGTGATTTTTGTGTTTGTTAAGTGAATGTAACGTTCTTGAAGACTTTGAATCTGCGGTGCAGTTTGTCCGATCTCACATGTCCTTCAGTCCGCTGCTGCCACGAGGATTCTCGCGTCAAACATCCACCAGGTAAAGGATAAAACACAGCGCAGCTCTGCAGTCTGTTAGCCGCAAGCCTGAGTGTGGAAAGTCAGAAACGAAATCTGTTCAAAGACGTACGGATACACGAAGATAACGTTAGCCGGTAGCTACTTAGCTGTTAGCTTAGCCGGCCTACAGAAACAGAACTAAAAAAAATATTGTGTCTATCATATGTTTTATATCGTGATACAATTTCCATTAACCGCTGCTGATGCAGCAGTTTCTGTTGGACCAAATTAAATTTGAATTAATTTGTTAAAGAATTAACATTGGAAGATAAAGAACTGCAGAAAATTTCATGTTTAACTTTTTTACAGCATCGATTAAATTTCGATGTTGACTTTAAAAAAGGGTTAAAAAAAGTCACATGTAGTCTAAAAACGTATTTAAAACTAAAAAGCTCTAATGGTTTGTCAGCAGAGTCGATTGTATAGAAGGGAGTGAGCGTTAAAATGGCTGATTTATGACCGGAGTCTGGTGCAGGAGCTGATGTGAGCTGTTTGTTGTTTACAGAGACTGAATCATGGCTGTGCAGGTGTCCGAGTCTGACCAGGTCAAGCAGGTAACAGCTGCCACTTTCCATGACTGATCAGAAAGGAGCAGAGGTTTTACTCACAATTCATTTAGTTATTATTTAAACTAACATCCATTATAAAACATTTCTGTTAATCTACTGTTAATCATTTCTATAAGTTTCCAACAAATTCACTGACTAGTAAAAGTCACTTTTTATTTGATCAATATTTAAAAAACTTTTCACGAAAGAGTGTTGGTGAAAACCAAAAAGCGCAGAGACACCTCATACCTACAGTGAAGCTCAGTTGCAGGGGGGATTTGGGCTTGTTTTACAGCCACAGGACCTTGACACATTGCAGTCATTGAGTTGACCATGAACTCCTCATTAGCATAAGAGTCTAGTGGCAAATTTGAGGCCATTTTTATTATTATTATACACAAAAACAGAATTTAAGGAAGGGGACTAAGTTCTTTCTTTGTTATGTTTTACATTTAATTTACCGCTGAAGGTTGTGAGATCAGTTAAAAACAAATGTTGCCTTCAGTCGTCTTCATTCTGTGCTGTGTTACAGTTCAAGGAGTTTCTGGGGACGTACAACAAGGTGACGGAAAACTGTTTCATGGACTGTGTCAAAGATTTCACCACCAGAGACGTGAAGCCAGAGGAGGTAAAATATCAAACTTTCTCATCTCATCAGCAGGAAATGAGAGAAAAGACAGGAGTTCATGTGATTGGACGGTGGTCTGTGGACGCTGTGATTGGTTATTGGGGAGGAGTGATGATGCAGAGAATGGTTTCGCTCAATAAGCTGATGATGTCATGTGATGTCACATCTTCTCTTGGCTGTCTGACCAATCCCCTCATAAGTTTTATTTCTCAGGCGTGTCTCAAAAGAGCAGTCTGGGTTTGGTTTTCAACACTGAGTCACAGCAGTTAGCAGATCCTTAAAAAGCTTTAAATTAGATGTTCAGAATTTGTTTTATCATTAGTTATATATTAAAACACTTAAGTCTGATTTTCAATGTTGGAAGGTCTAAAATGTTTGATTAGCAGACTCATTCGAAATAAAAGTTTGACTGAAAGTTTTTTCCTTCCTTTCCTTAGGTTCAGTTCAGGTAATTAGAGTTCAGTTGATTAGACCATGTGAAACAGCCAACCTGGATTAAAGATGAAAAGATACAGAGCTGTGTTGTAAAGTCTCTGTGTGGAGCTCTACTGTAAACTGTGTCTTTTGAAGCTGCATTAATACTCAGGATTTTAAAAGTAGTAGTAGACTGTTTTCCTCCACCTCACTCAGACTTATTTGGAGTCTTCAAACTTTGTCGTCTTCAGTCTTAGACTGATGTTGCTCCAAAGTACTACTAGTATTAGAGATGGACAACAATATTACTGTAAAGATGGCTATAGTAGGTAATTGTTTCTATTTCATGTGATTTGTCCATCTCATCCCATCTAAATGTCTTAGTGTACAGATGCATGTCTATTGTTCCTACTGTAATACTGTGTGCTTTAAATTGCCCCCTGGGGACAAAAGTGTTTTTGAAGTTGAATTGTTTTTGGACATTTCCTGTGTCCAACGTGATTTAGCACATTTGTTGCAAACCCCGTTTTCCAGCAGGATGTTGGGTTTTCTTTGTGGATGTCTTAAGTAAGTTTTTAAAAAGTGTTTAGCTACTGTGGTTAGCAGCCTCCACTAAACTGGACCGATACATTTAATTTTTCGCCTGCATCTTTTGTCACATTTTCTTTGGAGGAGTCATAATGAACAGAGGAGCTCAGTTTGTTACAGGGACAGAAACTTGTGTCCATCACAGTGAGAAGCATGTGTCTTTTATCTGATGAAACAAATCCTCAGGAAATGCTGATGGTGTCACGGAGCGTCTGATGGGGACCAGCTGTAAATCTGTTGTTTGTGGTTTCAGTCGAGCTGTTCGGAGTCCTGCCTGCAGAAGTATCTAAAGATGACTCAGCGGATCTCCATGAGGTTTCAGGAGTACCACATCCAGCAGAACGAGGCTCTGGCTGCAAAAGCTGGACTGCTGGGACAACCTCGCTGAAGCAGGATTCTGGACTAAATACAGCTTTTGCAGGCTGGTCCTGGTCCAGAAAGAAGTCTTGGACTGTTGTTTCCCGAAAGCATTCAGTCTGTGTGAAAACGTTCCGCTGCTGAACTGGACAGAAAAAGGATCTAAGTGTTGAGCATCATGGGAGAATTGTCCTTTTGTTTTTGTTGAAATAATTTTATATTAAACATTATGAACCTCAGACATTTGTCTTATTCTGTATTAAACATGATTGTTTTTACCAGAGACGTGGACACTTTACAGCAGCGAATGCGTTTTAAACTTTTCTGCAGAACAAGGTAACAACCTCAAACATCTGAATTTATCCAAAACCTTTAAAATATATTGTCACATTAAGAACAAGAAACCAGCTAAATGTTGGCATTTAGTCTTTAACATTTTCTGCTTTCACTGTTACAGCAGCAGCTCTTACTGTTTGATTTTAAGTAGAAAACTCAACCACAGTTTTACAGATTAAAGGTCTGATTTCACTCATGATGATGCTCTGCTGGAATTTACACTAATCTGATCACTATCCTGTTTATGGTCATGGAGGGGATGGAGCGTATTTCAGCTCTCATTGGGTGAGAGGTGGGGTCCACCCTGGACAGGTCTTCAGTCCGTCTTAGGGCCAACACAGAGAGGCATACGCAGCGGCTCTGCCATGAATCATACTTTTACAAAGTTATTTCTCTTTTTTTTTTTTTTTTTATTTTCCCCCAGGTTGAAACTGTCAGAAAAGTGATTGTTACTGAGGTCAGAGTAAGTGGTGGAGTCATTCTGGAGCACATTGTAAGAAGAAGTGGTTCTAATGGTTTGGCCAACATATATAAAATTGAGGGGGCCAAAACATCAGACCCGCCTCTTATAATTTATGCCAGTACGATTCCATGGCCACTGTATCGGATTGTACAAGTGGTCATATTGTTATGCTTGATCCCATAGTGCTTGTATCAACGTGCTGTATAATGTTGCTTCTCATTCACCAAACATACCATCAGCAGCTGGGGTTCAGTGTCTTGCCCAAGGACACTTCAACACGTAGCCAAGAGGGACCAGGAGTTTTCCCATTGCCCTGTAGTCTGTGGACAGCTGCCTTGAGCTACAGCCAGGCAAAAAAAAAAAAATGAAATGTTTATAAATGGATCACAAAAAATGCAAATCAATTCAATTCAAACATATTTGAGAACAGAATAATGGTCAAGACAAATTTGCATATTAAACTTTACTTTACCAATAAATACCTGACAAATCCTTGGCATTTTACTGATCAGTTTTGTAGATATTCAGATGTGATTTCCTCCCAGGGCTTCTGCACAATTGACCAAAGGTGGCAAAGGTCAAACAAAGAGCATATGAGGACTTGTATGCTGGGTTGGACAGTAAGGAGGGAGATGGTGGATTTGTACAGGTTGGTGAGGCAGAGAGATAGAGATGGGAAGGATGTGATGGGAAGACGCAAGGAGTATTTTGAAGAGTTGATGAATGAGGAAAACGAAAGAGAACGAAGACTAGAAGAGTCGAATGATGTGGAGCAGGAAGTATCAAAGATTAGTAAGAGTGAAGTGAGGACGTTGTAGAGGATGAAGAGTGGAAAGGCAGTTGGTCCAAGAACGAGTCCAACAGATGCAGTATTTGCTTTGAGGATGCTGATGGAGAAGTACAGAGAAGGTCAGAGGGAGTTGCATTGTGTCTTCGTAGATTTAGAGAAAGCGTATGACAGGGTGCAGAGAGGAGCTGTGTGTGTATGAGGACGTCTGGAGTGGCAGAGAAGTATGTTAGAGTGGTGCAGGACATGTATGAGAGCTGTAAGACCGTGGGGAGGTGTTGTAGGTGTGACAGAGGAGTTCAAGGTGGAGGTGGGTCTGCATCAAGGATCTGAGCCCCTTCTTGTTTGCTCTGGAGATGGACAGGCTGACAGATAAGGTTAGCAGGGAGCAGGTGGAGGAAAATCTAGAGAGGTGGAGGTCTGCTCTGGAAAACAAAGGAATGAAGCTTAAGACAGAATACATGTGTGTGAATGAGAGGGACCCAGGTGGAACGGTGAGGTTACAGGGAGCAGAGGTGAAGAAGGTGCAGGATTCTGAATGGTTCAGAGCAACAGAGAGTGTGGAAAAGAGGGAAAGAGGTGAGTGCAAGCAGGTTGGAACGGGTGGAGAAAAGTGTCAGGTGTGTTGTGTGAAAAAAGTATCAGTGAGAATGAAAGGAAAGATGTTCAAGACGGTGGTGAGACCAGAGATGTTGTTCGGCTTAGAGACAGTGGCACTGAAGAAAAGAAAGGAGCCAGAGCTGGAGGTAGCAGAGCTTAAGATGTTGAGGTTCTCTTTGGGAGTGACGAGGATGGACAGGATCAGGAATGAGGACATCAGAGGGACAGTTCATGTTAGATGTGTTGGAGATAAAGTCAGATTGAGGTGGTTTGGACATGTTCAGAGGAGAAACTGTGAATATATCAGTAGAAGGATGCTGAGGTTGGAGCTGCCAGGCAGGAGGTCTAGAGGAAGAACAAAGAGGAGATTTATGGATGTAGTGAGAGAGGACATGAAGTTAGTTGGTGCAGAGGACAGGGTTAGATGGAGGCACATAATTCGCTGTGGAGACCCCTGAAAGGGAACATCCCAAAGGAAAAGATCTGAAGTCCACTGCTTGTGCATCTGGCCCCACTGCAACATTTTTTTTTCCCTATTTACCAACCTTAGGGTTTTGTTCTTGGCAAATCTGCCCATGAGACCTGGTGACCTGAGTCTTCAACTCACTGTCTGTGCACACTAGTTTCTCTCGTTTTTCAAGGATGCAGCCAATTCAGGAGCAGCGAGGAGTCGTTTGCTCATGGACTTTCATAAGTACTTGTCTTCTGGACAGTTGCTTTTCCTAGTTGCTGTACGTCTCTAGGGAGAATAACATTCACCTTTAAAAAAAAAAATCTTGGATTCTTGGCTTTATCTTAAAAAAAATAATTTTCCTTTCTCAAGATGAGTACAGACTGACGCATTTCTGACGGAAGCTGTTGTTGTTTGGTCATTTTCACTTGTAATTTAGACTGAAAATTATGAAAATCAATTTCCCTATGGAGGAGAAGCACAAAACTAACCAAAACACAATGTTGGTTTACTGGACATTAACTTATATTAGGATGTTTTCAAACCTGGGAGGGACATGCAGGTTCAGTTTGAGTGTTTGCGTACTTAAATCTGCAAAAACAGTAGAATGGCACAGATTAGTCAGGCAGTTATTTCTGAAGGTTTAACATGCTTCATTCAAATATGCTTAAAAATAGTTTTCCCTTTGTGTTTTTTGAGATACTTTTACAAATATTGGATTGAATTAAAACAATAGAAACAAAAGTTTGCAGATGTTTGTGAACTGTTTTCGCCAGTGAAGATAATATTGAATCACATTGTTTAACTGCCTCTGCTGCAGAGGGTTAGATACACATACATGAAAGATTGTGACGTAAAAAAACAAAACTCATATCTCATAATGTTGCACCAAAAAATTAACTACCTTAATTTTGGAACATGGCTCTAAAACATTACTAACCACATCAATTACTGACACACTGTTTAACACTTCTGCTTGTGGAAATGGATAAAAGTGAAAGTCTTTCTGAGGTAATGAGAAGCACCTGAAGGCACAATTGACCACTCTTGGTTGGTGATCAGCATCAGGATCAGGGCTCTGAAATGAGAGGCAGCTGTAGAGTTGATACAGATTTAAAAACTTTATTAGAAACAGAGAGCTCTGCTTATTGTGCACACTGTTCCAGCATGGCTTCTGTTTTCAGGAGGAAGTGTGTGTTTCTGTATTTACAGTCATCGCTCTCGAAACTGCCGCTACCAAAACACGAGACTGAGGGACTGAGGAGTTTCATAATACAACAGTACAAACAGTCTTGTCTTAAAAAATATTATAAATCATTCTTTACAGGCGTGTAAAACGTAGTTCTCAAATACATGATGTGGTTTTATTCTTTTCTCAGAGCTTTTTATGTACAAAACAAATGTTGAGGAGCTGAAATCAGCTTTGGCCCGAGCTAAACAGAGGGGAAACCACCGAAGAAGAGTCAGGGGGACTTAAAGGAGGGGTTGAGATAGTGCAGCAGAAATCCACTGCCAGCGACGTCAGTACTGAACTCAGAGACCTGATGTATGAAAGCTCAATTAGGTCAGACCAAGAAAAACTAAATATTGGAATAATAATAATCATGGGAAGTCTGTAAAATGCAACCCAAAATATAACTCTACATATGACTAAGTTTTGAAGTTTTAATTCCTAATAAGGACAAAATATACATATTGAACCAAATGTTTGACTGAATGTTTTTTAATTCAAACTAATTATTTTAAGTTTAGAATTATGATCCTTATTTAACGTCAAATTATGGGAGTAGAATTTATTTAGGGAAAAAAAAAACCTAGGAAATTAGGAAACAGTAAATTGAAACTGACTTAAAACGATTACAAATTGCTAAATAATTAAAATGTATGTTTATGGGGAAAATATGATGCCTTTTAATAGTAAAATGTGCCTACAACACCATTAGTTCAAGTTAAACCTACACTTGTCAAATTATGAAATACAAGGTAACTTTCACCATGCAGAAGTATTTTGATTGAAAATGTAAATTTTGGCTTAAATTTATATCATATCAAGTCACAATAACAGCTCAGAATAAAATAAGTCAGAATTACGATTTTGGTTTTTTAAGTTTGTTTTACCCAAGTCAAAGCTGAGATAACTGACCCAAATTGTAATTCAAGTCAAATTTCCTGATTTCAATATACTGAAATATGTCAAAGTCATTAGTCCAAGAAAATTAGACATTTTGAGAGATTAAGTCACTTTCAATTTACTAAAACAAACAAAAAGTTAAAATAAAAGATTTACAGTCTCAATATTAGAGACTTTAAATCAGTTAGCTCTACTACAATTCAAAATTCTGAAATGATGTGAATCAACAAAGCGAATCAACACCAGAACTTTAAGTTACACATTTTAAATCAAAATTATTGACGATTACCATTTTCCATGAATTTTTGTTTTAGTCGCACCTGTTTTTAATGATTTGCTATTCTGGCAGTAGTGACCTTCCAAAATAAAATACACTTAAAAAAAACAAAACAAAACAAAAAACTCTTCTGTTCAAACAATACATATTTAACAAGCTGCAGATGCTTTATTTAAATTATTTTACACAAAAAAAAGTTTAATTTCTACAAACACTTTATTTTGTCTCCTGCTGTGATGTCAACTTTTTTGAAAGTTTTGTTTGTTTTTACCAAAATAAAAGCTCTGAATTTATATAAAATGACCAAAAACACTCACAGCAGGAAGTCTGGGAACATTATTTAAAACTTTTTTCTTATCTTAAAAAAACCAAACAAAAACAAAACAACAAACCTTTGCATAATGAACTGCGTCAGGAATCGGTTTCTTCTTCGATGTGTACAGTGTTGTACAGGCGCCCTCTGACCCTTCATCAATGAGCCCCCCCATCACTGAGTTAAAGTACTGAAGACGCACTGGGGCAATGAAGAAAAGGAAAAAAGGAGGTTTTTTTAAAAAAAAAAAAAAAGCGCTATGTGGTGGCTGAAAAGCCAGCAAGCTGATTTTTATGTCTCCTCGAACAGGAAGTCAGTCCACAGGTGAGAGGGTGGGGCTAAAGTCAGATGGTATTACTGCGCCCTTCCCTATCTGCCCCCGCCGCTCCTACTCCCACAAACTGAAGAAATGATGGAGTTTCCGTTGCTTGAAGCTCAGACATCAACCTGGAGGGCAAATGTATTTTCCCATTATGCCCTCACATAGTAGATTGAGTGGCGCCTGGTGCTGGAGGGGGCAGGGCTGAGCAGAAATGGGTGGAGTCTGTATTGGCGTGTCATCACCTGCACTCCACAGCAACGGTGTTCTGAGCAGGTGAGGCCGAGGACGGACTCATACCTGTGTCCGACGAACCTGAGGAGGTTGACGCTGTTGTGTTCGACACTGAAACACAAACAATCACATTTCAAAGATTAATTTTTCTTAACCCAAACTAGCAGAAGAACTCAATTCAGTTGAATATTTCCACCTCAGTAAAGTAAAGTAAAGTAAAGTAAAGTAAAGTAAAGTAAAGTAAAGTAAAGTAAAGTAAAGTAAAGTAAAGTAAAGTAAAGTAAAATAAAATAAAATAAAATAAAATAAATAAATAGACTCGTACCTTCTCTGTCTTTCTTCTTTAGTCTCTTCCTGCGTCTGTCGATGGAGGCCACCTCTGACTTCAGGCTCATATAGTATTTCCTAATCTCCTGCAGCTTCTCCTGCAGGAAGGAGATCCTCTCTGTACTTGACATGCTGTCCAACTCATCTGAAGGGGAAACCAGAAAAACAAAGTCATTTCTTGTGTTTTTGTTCCCGTTCCTGACTGGCACGTCACTGGCATTTGACAGGTAAAGTGAAAAACATTTCATCCTGTGGAGGTTAGCAGTTTGTTCTAAAATGACCTTAGGCATCAAATAAAATACAGCTGCAACGGACATTATCTATTATGTTGATTCCTTATTTGGTCGCAGTCATCACGATACACGACGATTACTTGCAGTATTTCTCACATTCATTTAAACAGTTACCACATAGTGTGGTATTCATGACCTGGATAAGCCACAGAAAATGGATAGAAGAATGAATTAACCAACAGTACTGCAGGTTTTCCTAAAGTAACATTACTTCCTACAGTGAAGACCTTTAATTTCCTCAAAAGCAAGTCCTTGCATCTTATCTCTGTGCTGACACGTGAAAATGTCAAGAGCTGTTTACCGAGCTGGAACGTCCACTTGTACGTGCGCTGAGGGGAGGGGAAGTTCTGCTTGTCTTTACTGTGAGAAGACGGAGACGAGAGACCAGGACAACGGGACTTCTGAGACTTGGACAAAGAAGAGAGACGAGACTGGTCCTCGCTGTCACTGCTATGACCTGCAAAGACAAAGTTTATCATGGGCTGTTTTATAACAATAAAACCCTCAATTTATATCAGTGTGTTGTGTCGTCAAGCTGTGACAAATCTGGGTTGAATTCAGTTTGAAGCAAACGTGTCAGAGTCTTCCTGCAATGACATGTGACAGAAGCGCTGCCATCACACACTGTGAGCTCACCTGCTCCGTTTTTCTCCACCTTTACAGCTGTGTTTGGTCGCTTCTGGTTGCGTTTCTGCTTCTTGGCCGACGGGCTTGAGTTACAGTCCATCACCCTCTTTTGACCTAAAGGGGTCAAAGGTCATAAAGGTCACTCACTACAACCACGTTGCTTATACAGATCACTGCTTTAATTGACAACGGCAAATGTAACATTAAGAGGATCCACCATCTTAAGTAACCAGGTACGACAGTGACTAGGTTACAGGTCCTGACAGTTACACTACAATTCATGTTTTCTTCCCCAGTGCCACCTTGTGGTCAGACTGAGAAGCACAGGTTAGAGTGATGACAAAGCTGGTGAGGCTCCATTATCAGGGAACACAGATTTTAAGGGATTTATTAGAAGACTAATGAGAAATCACTGACATCCAGAGTTTAGTATAAATACACAAAGCCTTATAAAGAACTTATCAGAATATTGATGAAAAGGGCTAATTAACCTGAGCAAGACCACAGTTTTCAGAGGTTTCACAGGAGCATATTAGAACTAAGTTTGCCTCAGTGGCTACATTCACATCACAGCTGAAGTGGCCCAAATCCAAACTTTGTGCCCCTTTTCAAGGAAGTGTGGACAAAGCAAATTTTTGGAATGTGAACCAAAATATTTGTTATGTGAACACAGTTAAAGTGTTTGTGTTGTAACCTGTAAGTTCAAGCATGACCGCGCCTCCTCCTCCTTCTTCTCCAGGTGTGGTCTTACCTTTGTCCTTGTTCTCCTGCAGTGACAGCAGGGAGGTGGAGGAGGTAGTGCTGCAATCACACCCAGGACTGGAGTCTGTCTCTGTCTCCCCCCTTGCTGCTCCGCCCTCCTCCCCAGAGCTCCTGACTGTGTGGAGTTCCTCTGGGCTGAGGGTGGAGCTTTGAGCTGCAGTGGGCTGGCAGGGGCTGACAGGGGACTGGGATATGTGCTTGGCGTGAAGGGAGGGGAGAGAGGCCTGTAGGAGGTGTGGCAGTGGGGGTGGAGTTTGTTGCTGTTCCCTCATCACCAGCAGGAGGTGCTCTGAGGAGATGGTTGGTTTCTCCTTTTCATCGAGGTCATCGAGGTCAACCTCGTGGCAGACCAGCGCCTCAGGGTCAATCTGCGGCTCCAGCTCCTCAGCTGGGGAGGGGTCCGGGGCCTCTGGATTGAGTGGAGGTGTCCCAGCATGGACCTCTGGTTTCTTCATGGCTCCACCAATGAGACGTTCCTCTGATGCCTCCACTAGCATCTCTATTGCAGGAAGGGGGAACTCCTCTGTCTTCATCACACCCTTATTTCTCCTCTCAGAGTGGATTGGCGAGGGGAGGGTTTTAGGTGAAGCTCCAGCTGCCTTCTTGGTTGTGGTGGCAGGGGTTTTGGGGGAGGCAGCCTCCTCCTGCCTCCTGTCAGGGCAGAACTTCTTGTCTGCTCCTCTCTCTTCTGCCACTTTGCGTTTAAGTGCCACGCTGATTCTATCTTCAGGTAAAACCCTAACCTCCGCCTCCTCTTCCTCCTCTGTGGCAGAGTCTGTGTCCGAGTCCACTATAGGAGACTCGAGGCAGAGGTGCTGGGTGGGGAGGCAATGGAGGACAACCATGGGCTCATCCTGTCTCTTTAAGACACTGTGAGGAGGAGAAGACAGCGCAACTGTCTGAGAGGGGCTGGGAGCAGCTGTGGGGGTGGGAGTGCACAGGGGGGTTTTGGGAGGAGTCTCAGAGGACGTCTCCCTGAGGATAGCCTTGCGACTTTTGCCCCTTGGGGAGGATAGAGGAGTGGACTGGTCCTCCTCCTCCACAGCAGGTAGAGGGGATGACACCTGCTGCTGCTTCTCAGGAGACAATTTATGGAGCTTGTCAGGAGGAAGAGATGTCCTGTTGGGAGACGTCCTGAGTGCCTCTTGTCCAGACGTTATCCTTTGTTCTGGAGTGGTTTCGTTCTCTGGCTCCGTCTGCAACACGGTGCCTTCTTTCACAGGCTCCTCCCCCTGCTCTGGCTCCTCCAGCTCCTTCTCTGGTGGGCTAACGACTTTCTCCAGTGGCATGCTGGGACACGGTGATGCTGCAGATGTCTGATCTGTCGTTGCTGTGATGACAGTGCTGTCACTGTCAGGCGCTGCGATGTTGGCAACCTCGCTTGTTTCCTCCTCCTGGCAGGATGGGCCTTCAGACCTTCCTCGCCATGGAGATGGCTTTTTATCAGGCGAGTCTTCTGATTCACTGTCGTCTGAAGAGTTCCCAGAATCCTCTGCAGAAAGAGATATTGCTTATTTTTTAAGGATTAAAGTGATCAATGACAGAGAGAAAAGTTGTTTTGTTTTTCTCACCATTGGATGCTCTGTCTGAGTCGTACATGCCAGATGTTCTCCTGGTTCTCCTGCGAGGAGTGTCTGCAGAGAGGATGAGACTTCATCAGAAGGACAGACACTTGTCCTAACTAAGGCTGGGCAGTCTGATGATCTTATATTGTGATTAATCTCAAAGGATAGGCTCCTTACAACAGTGAGGCCTTCAAATCACATGAGACAAAAATCATATTTTCCTAATGCCGTTTATGGAACTTACGGGGACCAACATCATTGCTCTGTGCAGACATATTTAAATGTGGATCTAAAGCTACTGTGAAGATTCAGATGTAAATCACGTGAAAATTTCCTTTAGTGTAAAACTGTAATCAAACAGTGCTGATCATCAGCAATAAAAAAAAGTTTTAGGTGTTCTACACCAGGACTTCACGGCATCGTGAAGCGCTACATCATTTACTAACAGACACGAAGCTGATTTTCTGCCGAACTGCAAAGTGTGAAGGTGCTGCTGGTGTGAGGGATTTTATATTTCACATGGTGACAGTCTCACCTTGGTGATTTCCAAAAATCAAGCAGGTGTCTTTACTTTTAGTCAGAACAGAACATTTCTGGCACAACGCAGTCAGTTTGCAACTTTGCATGCGTTTAAATGAAAGAATAAAAATCAGCAGACTGATTTGGTTATACAGTTTTAGTATCTTACTGTCTCCGTTGGACATGCTGGATGTCGTCTCAGTCTTGCTGCTCTTGCCATTGGATCGTCCCTCACTGCTCTGTGTTTTGGACACGCTGCATCCTGCTGAGCTGCTTGGTGTGGTTCTGATCTGTGGACGACCACGCCGTGCTCCCATTGGCTTCACCGCTTGCTTCTCCTCGTCTTTATCTTTGTCCCCCTCATCTTTGTTCTGCTGAGAGAAACTGCAATGAGGACGAGTCTTACCTGCATTTTACCAGAACCTCTACCTTGATGGTTTCCACTAAATTAAACCTTATTTAAATAGCACTAAGGGGTACGGTCATGATCTGAAGAGCAAGAAAAATTTCACATGGAGGCACAAACACTGTATCAGAGTTCAGGGGGGCTCTGGTCAGACAGCCAAGAGGAAGTAGCATCACAAGACTTCAGTCTAGTTTGCGAAACCTGTCTTAGCATCATCACACCTTGCCTTCAGCCGGCCACATGGAAACAGTCCGATGCCTCACCTTTAACCTTCTCCTCTTTCTCTTTTTTGTTCCTTTCTCCACGGGCCAGATGATCCTGTCGGCCTTCACCCACTCGTCGTACCTGTAGAGCAGACAACTATTAGGACCAACTGTTAAGACACAACCACTGGGCCAACTGAGAAATCTCTTCCCACAGAAAAATTATTCTCAAGGGGGTGAGCTTTGGACCCGGAGTAAACAACATTCATTTAACTTCATTAAATTAGGAAATCTCTTATCTCAGGTAAAGTTTGGAGGCTCTATAGGAGATGACAGAGCTGAAAATCCAAATATTTATTTCTTTACTTCAGTGTTACAGTGAAAACTCTCACAGCTGCTTAGATAATGTGCACTCATTCATTCGTCACCACTGAAGCTGACGAAAAGACAACCTAACTTCCACAATGAAGAGTTTATCATAAGAACAACTTGCAGGCTATCAAGCCTAATAAATCAATCTGTGTCAAAATCAAAAAGGAAATGACACTGCACACACATGGATGTACTGGAAACGTACTCATGTAATAGGGTACATAGGGTCTGGTTAACTTAAATGGTCTCCTCTTTCGTCACACTTGCGATCATGTGTCTTAGGCTCTTCAATGTAATGTGCGAGGAAATAACAAGAGGAGAGAGGAATGGAGGAGACCCACTTGTCATCTGATAAACTGTAACGTTCCTAAAGCGCACAGAGAATGATAACACCTGCTAAAAAGGCATTATATTATATATGCTGCTATATTAGTGTTTGCATTTATTGATAATCTGTTTGTCTTTGTGTGTAAAACTCCCTATAAGATTTTATTCGTTTCAATTTGAATCAGGTCTTTTGGTGAAGCTGTAATTAAAGTACTAGCACAAGCAAAAAAAAAAAAAAAAAAAATGTGTGATGAATGATGGACATGTGCTTTATTACTTTGACCTTTTTAACATGGATCCAACTGTGAATCAGAACAAATAAATTCCAAAGTTTCTATAAGATAGCAGTTAAGAATAATATGGGATTTGTCACGGTACAAAACTGCAGCTTCAGATCAGTCACCAACAGATCTCTAATACAGGGGTGTGTTGCTCTGGTAAAAGACCGGTGAAGGATGCACCTGTGCTTTCTCACTTATGCCTCCTCAATCCTTACTCCTCTGAACAGAATTAAGGGAATAAAGAATCCTTAATGATCAGTCCAGGAAACAACTTACGGGTCAACCAATGAGTTATAAGGAGAAATAAGGTAATGAGAAGTACCCATTAACATATGAATATAAGACCACCAGAACTGATCTTTTCATACTGACTATAGTATTGACATGGACCCAAAACAGAGACTAATGCACATGCATCAATATTTCAGTCACAGTACTAATTATACCACCACACTACAATTGACTGTGCAGTACCACAGCGATGAGAGAGGCAGAACAACAACAGAGTTCCTTCAAATACCTTAAAAAAAACAAAACAAAACAAAACAAAAAAACTTAAAAGGGTAAAAGGGTAGTAAAGTAAAACTGATGCTCTGACTCTAACAGTCTACTTTTCCGCTCACATGTTGCATTTACTTTACTTACTGAAATGATCACCAACAGCTGTAAGAGCTGGAACTTCTGATTTGCAGAGCCATTTGGATATGGAGGGATGTCAACTCTGCTGGACATGTTTCACACATTTTCATTTCAGAAAATATTCCTGCATCATATCTGTATATGAGGAGGGATCTTTCAAATCCGTATCAATTGGGGGATAAAAGTTTCCATGTATGTAGAGTTGTAGGGGTCACAATACTTTCTGAAGACACATTTTAATCTGACGTGTTTCTACTGTTACATCCACTTTCAGTGCAATACCCAACAATGACTGAGACACCCGACAGCAGCTGCACCTGACAGATGAATGAAGAGAACAGCCATGCATTAAGCTAAATCACCCGTTAAAGAACCTCGACGGACGAAGAACTGAGAAGACTTACAGAAAAACAAAGGCTCATATCAAGAGCTGTGATTGGTCAGATACCAACATATCTGTTGGCCTTTTTGTGCTGAGGTTTTATTACTTTCTGTTTAATTTATACAGCAACTGTGTGAGACAACAATATGGGCCCAACACACACTGACCTCACGTTCCAGCCATAGTAGTGAACCAGGTAGAACTGTTCTCCATTGTCCATGTCAGTCTTCTTGATGTGAGCCTCGTAGATCTTCTGAGTTTTGCCTCTGCCATATTTCACCCTCACTTTTGTCCCCGTCACAGAGTCTCCATCCTCCTCTTCCTCACTCCTGACACACACAATTCATTTTCTGAGCACCAAGCATCAAATTGTGATGTTACTTTAGAAGTGTTTTTTTTTTTTTTAACCCAAGTTGTGTCTCTCAAGGTCTGTCACTCAGCGACCTGAATCTAAATGTTAAGCGATCATATTAGTAGTCTGAAGCTGCAGAAACTATGTGTGTGCCTGGTTTAGCATCTAAAGTGACTGTTTATGTCAATGGCCTCTAATCAATAAATATGACATTTTATCAAGAGACCAGAAACCAGCTCTAATCTGTGCTAAATTTAAAACTCAACCTACTGCTGTTGTATTTCTTTCAGTCTCACCTGGCTCCTCTCCTCCTCTCCACCTCTTCCTCCTCCTCCTCCTCCTCTTCCTCATCTCCTTCTTCTTCATCTTCCTCATCTTCCTCCTCCTCCTCTGAGCCTTTCTCGGAGTCATCCAGTCGTCTATTGCTGCGTCTCCTCACCTCCCTTGGCTCCTCGCTGTTTTCTCCTCCTCCTCTTTTGTCTGGTCTGGAGGGTGGTTCTCTCTCAGCTTTCAGCTGACTCCCCACACACCTTCTTCTCCCCTGAAAACAGAGCAGTTTACATTTACATTTAGTCATTTAGCAGACTTTTTTATCAAAAGCGAATTACAAGTGAGGTACAAGGCAGCCAAAATCTAAGTAAAGGAGAAAACATCAAAGCAAAGTCCTATCAGAAAAGTGTTCACAGTTCACAAGATGAAAGTGTGAGAAAGAGCAGAAAGGAAGGTGTTTTTTTTAAACAGTAAATCCACTGTCTTAGAAGATTTGACAGTTTGTAAAGATTCCCAGGGTCTCACCCTCGGCGATGACTGTCTCTCCATCACCTCCTCCTTCTCACTCTCGCTTTCTGACTCCGCCTCTTCAGTCTTGTCACTGACAGGCTCAACTTTCACCTGTAAGGACTCTTTAAGCTCTGCTTCTGCTGTGTTCTGATTGGTAGGTGTGGAAGCAGGAGGGCAGGGATCGTTGTGATGGATGGTCCTGAAAGTGATGGAGGCGGAACGGCAGTACTCCTCGAATCCGTACAGGTACCTGAGGACACAAAGCACATTATTGGCAAACCAGGGAGCTGATAGGAAATGATTCAGGAGAGGGTGGCTGATGTGTTCTTACTTCCTGTAGGCAGTCTTAACATTGTACGATGCAGCAGAGTTTAGCACTGGGATCCCCAGGTCAATGTAGACTTGCTTCCACACTGTCCCAGACTCAATCTACAAACAGGGGAACAGAGTCAGCCTGAAGCTGGGACTGCAAGCTGAATAGACCTTTAAGCTTCTTGGGCTCTGGTCAGACAGCTAAGAGGACGTTACATCATACAACTTCACTCCAGCATGCAAAACCTGTCTCAGCAACATCTCACTTGGCCTTCAGTAGGTTACATGGCCCGTAGAAGCATGTTTATTCTTTGCTGTGGTGGAACAGAGAAGCAGCTGTGGAGTAAATAAATAAATAAACAAACCGGCCCTCACCTTGTGGCAGCCTCCCAGGTGGTAGACAAGTCTGAAGAGCTTGAAGAGATTCAGGTCTTTATAGCCCAACACCGGAGGCTTATTAATGGGAGTTCCTGATGGACAGAGAAACAGTGTTAGAGCATGTCCACACTAAGATTTGACCTGAAAACACGGGAAACTTATAAATATCGTAACTCTGACAGGCCATGAATACAACAGCAGCATGCAGCTGTGACCCAGTCTCACCTCTGTCTTCCATGAACTTGTAGAGCTGCTGCAAGAAGTTGTCTCTTTCCTCAGGGTCTGCTTCCTCCTCCGGCTGCACACAGAGAGGTAGGTTAGGACCTGACTTCCCAGCAGTCCACCCATCCCCTACCCCACAAATAGTCATCCTGTGTCTCATTTGAGTCTCACCTCCTCCTTTATGTGTTTCTTCTTTTTCTTCTCATCTTCAGCTTCCTCCTCCTCTTCCTCTTCTTCACTCTCCTTATCCTCTTCATCATCCTCATCATCGCTGGACGATGAGTCCAGGATTTGACTCATGTCCATCTTCCACACATCTGGAACCTTCTTGTTCCTCAGGAACATCTGGGCTGCCTCAAAACCTGAGGACAAAAGTAGGGGGAAGAAATGACAAATGTGGGACATAAGGACAGAGCGAAACAGATGTAGGCAGAAAAAGAGGTAAAAAAAAGAAGGCAAAGGAAAGAAGGACAAATAGAAGAAGGGTCAAAAAGGTGAGATGATAAGATGACAGCAGAGGAAAGACAGGTGGAGGGTAATAAAGGCGAAGAAACACAGGTGTTGGTGGAGGAGGACGAACATGATGGAGCACAGAATGAAAATAAAAGATGGAAAAACAAGATGACGAGGGGTAAAAATAAGAAAAGGAGAATGGAGAGGAATATGAGTGAGAGAACTTAGTTGAGAGAAAAATTAAATTAAATTAAGAGGAGAAGGACAGAAGAAATAAAGAGGGAAAATACATAGGGAGAGTGGAAAAAGGTGTAGAAGAAGAGCAAAAGGAGGAGAGAGTAAAGAAAGATCAGTAGCGAGTTCCGTCTGTGAGTCAGCGGATGCCCTGGTTCACCTTTCCTCCTGGAGAACTCTGATTTAGTAATGCTGATGGAGTTGACGGCATGGACGTGTCTCCTTGCTATCGTGTAGCTGCAGGACGAAGCAGAGATAGAGACGATCAGACTCTGATCAAACTCTAGCAGCCTCCCATTACTGATCAATAAAATAATAATAATAATAATAATAATAATAATAATAATAGGACTCACAACTTGGCATCGCCAAACGATCGGACCAGACACTGATCCTTCTTCACCACAAGCTCATCGTTACAGCTTGGAGACACCACCTGCAGGACAGACACACAGCTGCAGTCAGAGCAGGGTCATGTGGGGGGTGGGGGGCGGGGGGCATTGGACAAGTAGAGGTGTGTTTGTTTACCAGAGCCAGGAACCAGTTGCTGGACTCTTCTTCGCTCTCGATGCTGCAAACTTTTCCTAGCAGCTCATCATGTAGCCTCCTCCGGTCATCTTCCTCATCCTCACTGGATGAAGACTCGTTCTCCTCATCAGCACTGAGACAGAAAGTGGGAAGGTCAGTATTTCAGGTAATGTTAAAGTAGCAATTATTTTAAAAATGCACCATGTAGAGTTTTAAACTTTCAGCAGTGTTTTGTTTGACTGGACCCAGTGATTTAGAGGTGATGAAGATGCAGCAACAAACAGAAAAGAAGATGAAAAATCACAGAAGCAAAGAGTAGTAAACAAAAACTAACTACAGAATATATAATTTATGTCTGTCTATGTCCCTGATTGTCTCTATGCATGCTGTATAAACAGAGTTGTACAAATCAGGTTGCAGACTCACACAGCCTGGGACGAACGCCGCCCACCACGATTTGATTTCTTGCCGATGACCGGAGTGCCAAAATGCTCTGGGTTCGTCAACGGTAGCTGGTCCAATGTCTGTGGGGGATAAGATATTTTAAATATTACTGAAGGTCTGAGAAGATTTCAGATGTTTTTAGAACTGGGAATCTAAGTAGTGATTCACCTCGCTCTCTGCAAAATGTCTCTCTCCCTTCAGACACAGGGATGTACGACGGAGAGTCTTCTCATCTCCATCATCAAACACTGAAACAAACACAGTTCAGTTATCAGGCTCCATCAGGACAGTCACAATACGAAGTTATCCTGACAAGGGATTGGTCAGACATCCAAGAGATGATGTGGCATCACATGACATCAACTCACTGAGCAAAAGCTTTTATTCCTCCCCGACAACAAATCAAAGGTTACAATGCTTGTTCTGTACTGGTGAATATTCCTGTGAGTGAAAGCTTGCTATGAAAAAAATGGAGTAACTGCACAATTAGTATTTCTTTAGAACCGTGATGATTGTCTAGGTAATAAACCAAGCAAAACATTGCAACAGACACTGAATTTGCTTTAGATATAGCCCAGCTTAAAACTCTGTAAAAGACGACGGGTTGTGAAAAAGGAGTTTAGGCAAAACGCACTGTTTTGGGCCAGAACCAGACTAATCGATATTTTTGTAAAACAGAATGACCACGCCATCAGTCATAGCTATAATTTCTAGCTGTGACTCTACCAAATTATGTGAGAGGTTCCTGGGCCAAAAACAGATTTTTTTGGAGACAGAAACCGGCTTGATAATACAAAATACCTTTTTTCCTGAAAGGTGATCTTCAGCCTAATCCTAAAGGCACTACTCACCCTGGGTGGTTTGAACTTTATTCATTCTTGTCCACTGAGGACACAGAAGTGGTTTTTCTACACATCTACAAAACCATCTTCATTTTCAGATCCACCCTCTAGCAAGGGCACCAACAGCTTCATCATTCCTTTTTCACTTCTTTGTATTCAGTTATATGTAGAAGAGCTCTCTGTCAGTGTCACCAAACCCATCATGAAATTTAAAACGTACATGCAAGATGTTAGTCTTTGGATCAGAAAGGTGTGGACCATCTCAGTTGTCCATTTTGAAACACTATACTGTAAAACCCTCAACTATTTTGTCTAAAACTCTCCATCTGATCGGTCTGCCTGTCAAATTATGTAGCCTAAACCTGCCGTTCAAAATTCAGGTCAGAACAGGGCAGGAACTGTCCATACAGGTTTGTAATTATCTAATATTTAGTTTCTCCATAGTGTATTGTTATTATTGATACTGTAGTAGATACACACACACCTTGTATGAATTGAGGATCTGATTGTAAAGCTTGCATGAAATTTGAATTTTAGGAATACGAATAGAATTCTAATAGAAGAAGAGTCAAAAAGGTGAGATGACGGCAGAGGAAAGACAGGTGGAGGGTGATAAATAGAACAGAATTTAGTTTTTTTCAGATGTGCTGTGTGAGGTTTCTGACATAATTGTAACATCAGGAGCCCATTGTCTGGAACAAGTACTTACCCACAGTGTAAAGGCTGGCGTCTGTCAGCTTACTGATTATAGCTTCACTGGACAATCCCTCACTGGTTTTCACCTCCACAGTGGAGCCCACCTGAACAACGCACAGAAACAGGCTTTAACGTCCAGCTACTTTAGGCCAAATGTGAGTGATTCTCTGCTTTTGGACGCACATGAAACAGACAGAAACCCATGACAATAATGTGATTTTGGGAGAGATGAAAAAAAAAAAAATTTAATCATTGTGTAAAGTTTAGTTCATCACCAACTCCTTGGCAAGCTCAGATGACCACGACTCGATCTCGTTAATGAAGTGTGAAAATAGAGGAATTTGAAAAAGAAAAAAGTTTCTTCTAATCTGACAGGTGGAAACATGGTAACACCTAAATGCAGGCCTGTTTGAAAGCAATAGGACAACAGAAATCCCATCAAATGAGCTATTGCCAGTTACTCTCCGAGCCCTATTTTGTGGCCTGTACGTGATCATATTACGTCCAAATTGTCCAAAAATGTAACCAAAATTATCTGATCAGCTCCTGTTTGAGGTGCTTCACGGATGTGCAGACAACTATCACAGAATTACTGTGATACTAAGGACATCATCAAAAGTCTCAATGAAGTTCTGCTGACTCTTCTTAAATGAGGTCTTTTCCTCACACTGAATCTAACTCTGTTCACATTTGTCATTCATCTGAGAATGAAGATTTTTGATTTACACAGTGGCTCTTATCCTACTTCAACAGTATATGTTACATTACAGAGGTGCCCAGTGAAGATTGAGGAAGCTGTAGGCAGCAACACAGCGGGCCCGACTTTTAAAGACACTCCTATAAACCTGAACACTGACAGTCTGCTTACCCTCAGAGATCCTTTGACCTGGTCGTCCTGCACCACCTGGGACGTACTTTCACCTTTCAGTGTCACCTGTAGAGACATGGAGACGGGGACATGCCGCTTACAACTCACGAACACTGATCAGCCTCAACATTATTGCCACCTGGTAGTATTAATATGGAAATATGATATAGGTTTTTATAAAATATCATGAACCATAAATGCTGATGTATCAGCTGCCTGATACATGCCCATTCGCTCACTTTAAATCCTGACAATTCAGGACAGAGCAGTGTGGTCCACACAAAGAATCTCACACATAACCCAGACTTTGTACTAGGCAGCTCGCAGGTTAAACTGTGGATCATCTCATATTTTTTATATACAAAATAAAAACGAACAATGTCACTGTGATTGCAGTAAGTTACACGGTGGGCTGCAACTCTGGCCTCATTTTAGCCTGTATTTGTTCACATTTAGAAAAACCAAGTTTATCATATTCTGTGAGTCTGTTGATTTTTTCTAACAGTGGACAGACAACCATTACTGGATTACTGATACTGGATAAAACCTAAAAACATTCCAGTTCCTGCACCATTAACTGTGACATATTTTATCAGTGAAATTATGAGTGAAAAAACAGCTCTAGTTTCAGCCACAATTCAGTTCACATGGAATGGAGGCTGCGTTCAACCATTTATGTCTGATTTAGTTAAGCAAAGCTTTATGAACAAGTTCTGATTTAACTGGAATATACCATGATACCTCTCTCTCTACCTCTAGAAACAGGTTTGCAGTAACACAGGTGTCCTAGCCCATATCTGAGTGTAGTCTATTCAGTGTTTGTGAAGCATGGACTTCCTGTCTGCAGGTAACCTGGGTCCTGTGTGTCTCACCTTGACCTTCACCATGCGTTTAACAGTCTTGATCTTGGCCTCACAGAAGGCTCCTCTGTACTTGGCGCTGACATCTGTTCCCACTGTCAGATAGGCAGGCTCGTCAGCTGCCTGAAACACAGAACGTACACATCAGTACACATGCAAACAAGCAGCAGAGCAGCCAAGACGTTTTTGATGGTTTGAGAGATTAACATGTGACAAAAATGTCAATTATTTTTCTTTTTTTTAATATTTCCAATCACACTGGTCCTCTCTGCTCTGAAACAGCTGTACTTCATTTGTTATTCTCCACCATGACTAATAAAGCAGAAACCACACTATGTTGCACACTGTAACTTTGAGAAGCACCTTTCTTATTTGTGGATGGAAATTTGATGGACATGTCCTAAAAATCTTTGCAGCCCATTTGAAAATATTAGCATTTTTTTTATCTTTACCCGAAGTGTCTGAGTATTTGAAATAAGACATATTTTAAAAGTTGGACTAATATCAGGTCTGAGATGTGAGAGAATGCAAGTCTGTCTGACACTAGCCTAGCGTGTGGTTATCTGTGTCAGTTAAAAATGTGACTAGAAATATGTCACCACAAATAGGCACCTGAACATTATAATAAATATCCTGTGTCTGATGAAAAGCCTTTTAAGAGGGAAATAAGGTTTCCACATGACACTTGTAAAGCCCCAGTAATGTACAGACTTAAATGACCCAATGTGTCTTTGAACTGTAAGAATTTGTGCAATATAAACTCATCTGACAAATATAAAAAGAGTGTGCATCAACATTAGGACACAGACAAAGTAACAAACAACCCCTCTCTGCTGGACAACTTAATACACATTTGTAAACATTTTTCATCTTTGAGACTTCGCTTCAGGTTTCTAGACAATGAATTTCACTTTGCTAGTTTCAGTTTCAGTCATACGTTATTTTAAACACAATGACATTTCTCTGCTCGCCACCAGCTTTATAGTTTGCATGAAGTTGAAGATAAAACCAGCTGTAACTAAACACTGAGGGACAAAAAAATTTAAATCCTTTGCTTATATTAAAGTACTAAAACTAGACAGTAGAAACACTCTGCTAAAGAACACTATTGTTGTAACAAAGAAATAAGACTGAGTTTAACTTCAGAAATGGTCATAACTTTCCCTCACAGTTCAGCAAAGAGCATAAATGCAGCAGAAGCAGGACCAAGTGTCTCTGGGGGTTTCGGGCTGGTTAATGATTATTCTCAGTTAATCTGTATACTACTTTGTTCTAAGTTTTTTTTTCCAGTAACGTGAAAAATCCTGAAATGTGAGAATCTGAGATGAGCAGCTGGGAATGGTTCTGATAATAATTTCAGTTCAGATCAAGGTGGTAAAACTAACACCACTCTAACACCAAACTATTCTCTCACCTTTCCTGCCTATTTAGTGTGTTTCGTCTCTGACATGACAGATTCAACCAGGATACAAAAACTGATGTAAACAAACATGTATAAGTCAGCAACACTGTTCTTAAGTACAAACATGGCCAACTAACTTAAATGTCCTCAAGTCAATGAATAAACTTAAGATGTCATTAGAGCAAACGCTACTTCTGCTTGAGCTCCGTAACATCTACAAGTTTTTTACTTTCACACAAGAAAATGGTTTAAAGTTTAAATTACTTTGTATAAAACAGTTTCTTTATTTTTTTAGTACAGAGTCCCCCTCCTCTCATGCTATTCCATTGTGTGTTTCGGAAAACAACAATGTGACATTTTTCCTCAGTTTTAATGTATCTACAGTGACCAAAATGTTACAATTAAGAGCATGATCCAATTCACCTTCAGGTAACATTAAGGACACTGTGCGGCTGCAGAAAAGCCTCCCAGTGAGGAGCAGAGTAACAAAGGACAGGGCTAATGAGAACAGAGACTTTGATACTTCACTCCTGCAGTTTCTCTTAGCGTTTGGCTGCTGTTAATCCTTAAATCACCGTTACCGACAAGTTGTGTTACTGCCGTGACTTAAACATTCTGTTATCTTTTCTTACACAAAAAAATGTATTTTTTTTTGGTTCTGGGGTGAGTAAAGTAAAGGCTTTACATTGTTTTATCTTTTATTCAGTTACACAGATTCTACTAGCAAACTCGGAACCAGCCTCAGATTTAATAAAAATGTTGCACCCCTGGCCAGAAGCAGCAAACATTGGATTTTTTTAAATTGAAAACTATAAAGGTTATATGTTAATCAGTAGTAAGCTACAAACATTACAAGCAGCCTGACCATGTCAGTTATATTTAGAATTATTACTAGATGCAGTTTTAGTAATTTCCCCTTTTAAAAGCTGTTTGTATACTAGGTACTGTAGCATGTAGCATCTGTCTTCAAATTTCTACAACCCCTTGTGCACAAATGCAACCCCACCTACCATTTTTAAAGTTGCTGGTGGCTTTAATTTCAAAGTATGCAGATATTTGTCACATAGTCTCATTTCTTAGCTGCAACATTTGATATGTTGTATTTGCATTCTATTTTCAAGTTTTACAAGTATTTTTTTTAAAAATCATTGCATTCTGTTTGTGTTTATTTAGATTTAACTTTCGTTCTGTCATTTTAATTCAATGCTTTCCAGCGTTTCCTCTGCAAACAGTTCTCAATAGTGAAATTATCGGGCTTAAATCTCAGCTGCCACTACAGCAAAAAAAAATAATAATATTGGAAAAAATTAAATCTCTCCTCCCTTTCAGTAACAACTGTACCATTTATATTTTATGGCTAAACCTACATGTTCTATTCATTAGTTTAAACCATGAACAGTCCTAAATTTTGAGATGATTCAGAGTAATGACTATTAACTAATAGTCTGCATTACATACATTAACATTTTGTACCAGGTGTCCCCTGCTCTCTTTCCTCTGAAGATCAGATGTGGGAAGAAAATGAGCCACTTAATGAGATCAAGCTAAAAAGAAACTTAGTAGTAAGGCTCGTTTTATATGACTAATATTAGCTAGAATCTAGATGGTGTCTCTCTTTTTAGCACAGAGGCATGATTGTTAATGTCCGACACATAACACCTGAGGACAGGACTTTTAAATTCTTGGCCTTTTCAGCAGGTGTTTAATCAAGTTTGATGGTAGAAGTTACAGTACAACGTCGATGTTGACGTTAACTAACAAATAGGTTTAAACATGAGATGCGAACTTGTATTCATTGACAGAAAGGGAGGAGACACTGGAGGAGACAGAACTAGCTAATGTGGGGAGTCCTGTGCCACAACGATTACCAGCTTTATATTGTGTGAACGACGACAGTTGGCAGGTCATAGGCAAAGTATAAAGTATGTGTGAGCTGCAGTACAGCAGTGTGACAGACGAGACCATGCTGCAATGTTTTTATGGCGTTTTTATATTGCAAGGTCATTCAGAATTAATGGGGGATTGGTTGAAATAATTGTTGCAAACAGTGAAAATTATTTAGAAATCATGGTGCCACAGCTCCTAATAACATTTAAATGAACTAAAACTCTTAAATTATTTCAAATAAATTAATAAATGTAAGGCATTGAGCACCCAAACTTGGAGTTAAACTCAAAGTTTTGGTTTGTCACTTCGGACGTTTTCCCAGGCCACACGTCTGGAAGCACTGTTTTCCTGTCACTTCCTGTCTTGTTTACTTCACTATCGTTTCTCTAAGGTACATTAAATATAATCTTTCTAGACGTGTGCGTTTGTGTTCCATTGTCTGAGTATCTGTACATTTTGTGGACTAGTAAGCAGCCTGAACGTGAAAACACTGGCTTATGGCTCTGACACAAATGCAAATGCTTCCAGTGTAAAAATCGTAGTGAGACAGAGTCAAGTTGGAAATAAACTGGACAGAGATTACTTGGACTGGGAAATATACCAGTGCACGACAAATCAGTGCCCAGTTTAAGTAATGAGAAGCTGGTTCCAGCTGGATGTGTGTCGCAGGTCAAACACTCACCTTCATCTTTTACGGCTATTTGAGGGAGTCCAGCTCTAAAGATTTGGGCTCACTGTAAGACAGAAACGGGACAGGAGGTTAAAGTTGGCGGGACAGCAGCAGTACACAGACAGGGACAAAGTGTCAAACTGTCCTGAGGTGGTAACTGAATGCTAAGCTAACCAACCAGCCTCTCACTTGTGTTAGCTCAGGCATTCTTCTCTGGCTCGGTGCAGCCCCCTCCCTCCTCCCTCCGTGCCCGGATCAGATCAAATATGTGGCACAAAAAGCTCTCACCAACTCCGCTACTTGGCCTGACCACGGAGTCCTCGGTGGCAGCTGGCTGGAGGTTAAATGTCGGTGAAGGGACACCGAGCGGCCGTGGATGAGGACGAACCGCTCGTTCCCGCTCCTCTCCCAGCTCCACTGAGTCACGTCGCCATCACAGCTCGCCATGTCAGCTCGGCTAGCACGGCTAACTTCACCCCCCCACACACACACGCCACCTCCGACACCGCCAGCTAGTTAACAGCCAACTGCTGGGAAAACGGAGATACAAAACCGAGTCCCAAATGGGGCCAAAGTCCAAACAGCGATTGTTTCCCGCGAGGAGAGCGAGCGAGCCGCGGCTCCGTTCTCCGGTTCGAGGCTAAATTTAGCTAGCGTTAGTTGGCTAACTAGCGACTGAAGTCGGCAGTTTGTGGATCATATGGCGATTTAAACCGTGAGATAACAGCAGAGCAGCCTCGGCTAGCGACAGCTTCAGCTCACCGTCTGGATGATAAACTGAGTTTCTATCCAACCGAATAAGAATCTGTGACAGTCGACGGAACAAAAACTGTTGCGGATTTATTTATTTAATAAGCGGCAGTTCCACAAAAGGCGCAGGAGCTTCACATTTCTTCACTGCGAAAACAAGCCGCTGCCGCTGCCATTCAATTCACACACCGCTCGGTACAACAGCGAATAACTGGAATGCTCACGGCCTCTCCGGTGACATCCACCCGGCATTGTGTGCCCGATCTATCGTTGATTGTTCCCGTTCAAAGTTCTGGTTTGGTTCAGGGTAGAATAAGAAGATCTTTATACTTACATTCACCAACACGGTTGCTTCCCCTCTCGCTCGGGTTGCAAAGCGAACAACAAGCTGTTGAGCCCCGAGCTCTGTTTCCCGGTACCCGATTGGCTGCGGTGACAGTGGTGGTCGCAACGGAAAAATCTGATTCGTTGAGCGAATCCTCGAATTTAATAGGACATGTCTCCTCTGGCGTCGCTATTGAAAGATACGAATGCGCCGCCACGAGGGAAATGACGGCATCGGTTGAGTAGCCGTCAAATCAGAGGCGAATTCAAGAGAAAAATCCGGTTACGGGATATCACGATTGGTTGAGCGGATTTTGTTTGCGACAGCAGCGCGTCGCTATTGGCTGAACGCACTTCCTCGTCTGTCCCGACACTTCAGGAAGCCCTGCCCCGATACGTGCCGAACACTTGTACACCAAACTGCATTTAGAAATCTTTGGAATTAAAAATACCTCGTTTATCGACGAGACTGTGCTTGTGGTAGAAAATAGCGCCATGCATTTTAAAAACCAATATATTTTTTAAAGCATCTGCTACCAAATCATTACTTAATTTACTGGGAATTAAACTACATCAATTCGCATGTTCTCCGTGTTACAATGCGGTCGTCACTGAACCGAAATGAGGATCCATAGAGGATCAAAGATTAAACTAAAGCTTAATTTCAATTTATATGCAAGGTGTTTGATACATGACATGTATGCCGAAATCAGGTTGTTTTATTGTAATTTTGTTGGCGTCCATATGTTCCGTTTGATTAAAACAATAACTCACGGTTTTCTGCTGTGAACCTGCGGTGGACACTTTATAAAATGTAGTTTGGCGACGTGATTTCCATATGCGAGACGTCACGTCGCGGGCATTGTGTTGGTTTTACAATAAACCGCTCGATTATGTTTTTACAGCACAGACATTCAGTAAAACAGCTGAGGTGGAGACTGGAGATTGACATTCAAAGTTAAGATTAAATTTAAAGGATTATTTGGTTGAAGACACTCTGCGTTTGTGGCGCCGTTTGTAGAGTGAAGTGGGCGGGAGCATGGGCGCTTTTACGTAACCGGAAACTAGTGACGACAAGTCCATATTAGTCTTTTCCTCTGTGGAAATGTGGAGGTTATTTCTACACAACAGAACACTGTGAAACAAGTGAAAGTCCGTTTTCATTCGAAAAATAAAGTATTTAACCACCGTTGAACAATGTTGCCTCAGTTTTCTCCAGAAATCTACAAATTTTAGTAAAGGTTTTAGTAAGTTTCATTCACAGTGACATTCCGTTTTTGTCCAACCAGAGGTTTGTAGTTTTCAAATGGTTACAGTCATAAGAGAAATCTGCAAATCTAAGATCAAATGTTTGGGATATTTATTTAAAACTTATTAGAAAAAGTGTCAGATTTTCAGTTTAGGTTTAAAACGAATGATTTTTGATTAACCAAGTTAACGTCTTTAAACCAAAATCCCAAATTCTAGACATTCCTCTGTGTATTTAAAATCTTGGTTCTGCTTCAGTCAGTGGTGTGACAATCAGATTCATCTATGGTTGTTGTTTAATCAGTTGACTGCATCCTGTGTGTCTGTCAGGCAGAAAAAGGGAAATCACATTGCCGTTTTCTTCAGCTTGTTTTATTGTCAAAGTTGAAATTCAAACCAAGAGCGACATGAATGTTGTTAAACTATAAAACATAAAAAAAAAAAAAAAAAAAAAAAAAATCAGACGTGTTTGTCAGCAGAGATGGAGACCATGTTTAGAGTTGGGGGGGTTGCATGTTGTTGTTACATGTTGTCTTCATCAGAGTCATCGTCCTCCTCCAGAGAATCCTGAAACAACACAAAACATTAGAATGAGTCGACTGAAGTGGCTTATAGCAAAACTGACAGTTTAATTCATTTTAATTTCCTTATGTGATTTGAGTGTCTAAGGACAGAGGATGCAGTTGTAAAGTCTGAAAAGCCCTGTGGCAACTTTGTGATTTGGGATTAAGAAAGAAATCCATCTGCATTTGCTACTGTACAAAAAGTTTGTTCTCTGCAATATGTACTGTATGAAGATAAGAAGCAAATGTTTATATATAAACTGAGTACAAAGACTACACAGCTACAACTCTAAACCTCTTACATTAATTACTTTAGTTTAATATTTATTTCTGGTAAATTATTTTATTCCAGATTGCAAACTGGACAATAAACCTGATTTTAATGGCTTTTCCAGTTTTACAACATGATGATGCAAGAGTTTTTATACCGAGCAGAAACGTGTGTGTGTGTGAGAGAGAGAGAGAGACTCGCCTTGGCATATTTTTCTGCTTCCTCTCTGACGTCCTTAGGCACCAGCTCATGTCGTCCATTTGTGACTTAAGGACACACAAAAGTGGAGTCAGAAGCGTTGCCACGGCAACCACAGCATCAACAGCAAAGCAGTTACATAGCAGGTGCTATGAATTTGTTTTAAATACTACAAAACTTGCTTTTTGTAGATAGTGTTACATTCATACTGTGTCAGGTTACAATGTTGACTTGAACATTTTAATTTTGCAGAATAAAAACCCTAAACTGAAGAAAAGAGAGCACAAAGTCTGTTACCACGTCAAACACATAGAGATCATTGAAATATTAACACACAATCTAAGTCAAAGCTGTTGAACAACTTAGCCCAAGAAAAAATATATGGATGATAAGGTTTTTATATTTGTCCCCTAGCTATTTTTGCATGTTGTACGGTTTAATGAAAAACATTAACTTCGCTTAGTCTTTGCCTTGAATTCCAATTAGATGTGAAATATCTAATATGATTCATATTCGAAGTAATTCCTGCAGTAATACCTCCTTACTCCTTGATTCCAGCTGTGAATCTGATGTTTAATGTACTTCAATGACGGCAAGTAACAATTAAATTTACTCAAGTGCTGTACATACAAATTCAATCATTTCGTACTTATGCATTTTAAAGAAACTTTATACTTGTTTCCTGATGTGAGTGTGAACGAGTGAATGAGAAGCAACATTGTAAGCACTTTGGATAAAATCACTATAAGCAGAACATTTATGTGAAGATTTAGATTTTTCTCAAAAAAACTGAATCATCAAATACAGGAAGAGAAAAAAGAGAAAATTTCTTCAGCTAAATGAGCTAAAAGGACTAACAGGAAGTAGAAGCTTCAGTAAAGAGCCACAGAGACAGAGATTCTGATTGGTTCTTACTTTCTCCGACCCAACTGAGCTCCAACTCAAACGCTTTGTCTTTCACCTCGTCGTGAACAATGTAGATTCTGCAGAAAAAGGGAAAAAACACATTTAGAGGACGGGGGGGACAGCTGTTCTACAACCTTGTTGTAGCTGCCGTTGACAAGTTTAGTTTTAAAGCCACAATCAGCTTTGTTAGCACTGCTGTACTAAAATACTTGATGAAATAATTCAGCAGCTGTTTCAAACTGTGCTAATCTGAGACGAAAACACCTAAGAACATTAAACTTCCTGTTTGACAATGACACAAAGAGGAACTGAACCAGACCAACAGCTAAAGATTAATAAAACCAGTTACACACCGTGTTGTTTCTTTATAACCTGTCAGTCATTAGCAAACAGCTACGACTACAGAGCAATAATTAGCAACTATGAAAAATCATTGAATGGTTTCAGTCTTTTTTAAGGTTTTCAGCCTTGTCATTAACTTATGTATTAACTGGCCGAGACACAAACGGGGCCGACCGGTAGACAAAGGTATTCTAGAAGAGACATTACCTGTTCATTAAATCTGGTGAAAAACGTTTAATAAATCGGTCTTATATAGCTCAAGAAAGGGTTAGACCTCTCAACTTCTTTCGTGCTAAAATCCGTACAATTAGAAACCGGCTCATAATTCACAGATTCTTTTAGACTCACATTTTGGCGACTTCTTTGACGAGTTCTCTGCAGGTCATCTCTTTCATCTGATGAAAACGCACACAGTGAACATGAGGCACAAAGAGGGGACAGTCAATGTGTGTGAATGCGTATCCAAACTCATCTACACTAAAACTTCTTTCAGACAGGTTGATCTCTTAACATTTGTGCATAAAGCGCAAATCCAAAGCTCAGGTAAACTGATATTAACTGTCCAGTCACAAGGTAAAAACAGAATAAGGTTAGGAGACACAGCAGAGATAAAAAGGAAAACTCTGCAATTACCAATAGAGGCGCTGCTTGACTCATTGTGCAGAGCTCTGCAAAATCTCTTTACATGATGAGGATTCTGTCATGTTAATATGAGCAGGAAGTTGCTCTGCTTAAAACACAGAGCTCCCTCGTCTCCCTGATTTGGATCAACAAAGTTGACAACACAGCTAAAGTCACTCTGCTTTGAGCTTAATCTCTGCAGTGTGAAGAATGAGATCTGGTCCACTTACATATGTGGTTCTGGGTCTGCCTCATATCTGATCTGTGTCTCTGTGACCGCTGTCAAAACACTTAGATCAAAATGAATGTGCTTTTTTTAACGTCTCCTGTCTGCATCTCATGGTCACTCAGTGACGAATCCTCACAACCGGTTAAAATAAACGTGAGGGAGAGCAACAACAGAGATGGGGGTCAGTACAGGATGTTTATGGAGAAGCTTCTGTGGAAGGCAAACTGGAGGACCATATTGTAAGCAAGCAGCTTCTGAGGACACTGATTTGTTATTGTCGTTCATATGTGGCTCATTATTCTGTTCAATCTGAGCATGAATGGCAGCAGACTCACACCAGAGCTGAATATATGTCAATGACAAGAACATCAAAACTGACATATCAGCTTTAGGGTCTTGGATGTGAACCATAGTGTCAATGCACAAACTGGAAACTGAATGTTTGACCTTTCCAGTTATCCAAGTGTTAATAACAGTGATGAACCGATGCAGGTCTGACTGACCTTAAAAAATGTACTGGAGAGGAAAAACTCACCTGCAGTTTTTCAATCTCTGTCTTTGCAGCTTGTTTTGCTTTTCCAATGGCACAGCCCCAGTAACCCTGGACACACAAAATAAGGGTTTGTTACTGGTTGAACTGGGAATGTCTGGTGCTCTGAACTAACAGGGATTCTCTGTGCATCAGTGGTATAAAAACAGATGTTTTCTCTTCCATTGGTTATTCTTTAAAAATCCAGAAATCCACTATGGACAAGAAAAAACACAATAAATTTCAATAATTCAAACCTTCACACACTGTGCAATTGTGTCATCTGGTATTACATTAATAATAAATGTAGAAACTTAATCATGTGTAGATAAGCTGCAGCAGGGGAAGAAGTACTCAAAGCGTCTATTTAGGTAAAGATATTACTACAGTGTAGTATACTACTACTTACAAGTTAAAAGTCCTGGACTGGCAACCTTACTAGAAGTACACAAGTATTAGAATCTAAATGTACTGATAGTATCAAGAGTACTCTTGCAGAATGATATATTGTCATATCACAACGCATTAATGTGTAAAGATCACTAATGAAGATAAAGGTGGAACTTCAGCTATTTTTGGAATTATTATAATGTTTTAATAGTTGGAGGGTTGGTCAAAAAAAAAAATCAAGGTGAGGACTCACCTTAATTGATTCAGCAAATTCATACTTATTATAAGTAATCCATTACATACAGTCCTGTACTGAGCAGTACAATGCTGCTGACACATGAATGCAGACAGTACAACAGTAACAGGGGCTGGGTGTTATTATTACTACTACTATTATCGTATTACAGTTAAAGTTTTATTAGTTTAAAAATACTTTCATACTTTTACTTAATATTTCAAAGGGTTTTCAAAATATTTTCACATTATAAACAAACTTTGTCCAGTGAAGAATTGTTAGCGACTTACGTATGAGATGCCCGATGGGTCGACCATGTAGAGCTGAGGACCATCGTCTTTGTCGTATGAGCCCAGGATGAAACTGTAACAAGACAACAGCATAGACCTGGTCAGACTGCAGATGAGGGAACCCTCCTTAAAAACTGCTGCTAGTTCTGTCAACCTGGACAGGCTTTGGTGTTTTTTTAACTTTGTTAACTAGAGTTTCTACACTGTCCAGCCAAAACAAAATCAGCACCTGGCTTAAATTAGGCAAACTGGATAATTATTGCAGTGATTAATATGTCTCTGCAGGCAACCACCTATTGAACCCTAAATGATGTAACGAGCAGGTGCTACCTGAATGTACTGAATGACCAGATTTTTCAAACAATGTTGTTTTTCAATTCTCATGGCATGGACACATTTGAATGTGACAATGCCAGGATTCAATGGGCTCAACTTGATAAGGAGTGGTTCAATTAGCTTAAAACATAATTTCCACACATACATGAGCCAACTCAACCCCACTGAGAATGTCTGAGATGTGCTGAAGAAGACTTTATATAATTGTCCGAGTCTCCTGTAAACAATACAAGATCTTAAAGCAACTGTGTATCAGAAGTATTAGATAGTATTGTGACATTGTATAAGCTCATAGAAACAACGAATAATAAATGTATAATCAAAGCTAAAGGTGCTCATACAAAATAATAGGTGTGTGACTTTACTTTTTGGCCAGACAGTATATTTTATTGTGCATTTAATATGTTATTATACAGTGGTGATTACATCAACAGGTTTGACCCATTTACATCCAAAAGTGTCTTGGTCCTGATCCAGCTAACTCTTAATAAGCTGCACTTCTGTGGGATTGGGTTTAAGGACTTGTTACCATGACAATAGCTCCAGATGCGGTTTAAACCAGACAGAAATCATTGTTATTCTGATTTTAAAAAATCCTGATACAAAGATCAGGGCCTTCTTTGACTGACATTCCTTCAGGTGACAACAGGTTTAATTGTGTGTTGTGCGTCATGTGAGTACAGCTCAGGGATTGGTCAGACAGCCAAGAGGAAATGACATCACAGGAGCTCAGTCCAGTGAGCGAAACCTTTCAGACTCATCATCCCTCCCTTCTTATTAATTATGGTGTAATGTTTCTCTTCTCAGTTCTTATCTTCACAGACTCACCTGCAGCCAAACGGCCTGACGGCGCTGTACAGAGTGTAGGCGTGGACGTACATGGCCACTCTGTCTGACAGGTGCTGCAAGGACAGGAAAAAGAGTTAGCATAGCATCAGACAGACAACGCTATCCGATCAGATACTGTTATATGCAGATGTTTTGGTGGAAATCCAGGGAAGAGTTCAGAGGACAGATACATCTTAACTGAAGAGTGATATTTGAAAAGTGTTGCTGCTTTGTAGATTAGTTAGCTTGACAGTAACTCCACAGCTCCTAACCTTTCAAAAACGTTTCCGAACTGCATTAGATTTCTGCCTGATGCACTGTTGGATGTTTAAACTAAACTAAACTAAACATGAACTAAGCTGTGTTCCTGTGCTGGCTGTGAGGGGCTGCACCCCGAATTAAACTCCTCTTTTGCGCTCAGGGATGTCTTACACAGAGCCGCTCGACTGTCAAAGGAACTTGAGAGATTAAAGAGGATGTTTGTCCATCAGCACATGCTCAAAAACAAATCTTACAATAAACACTGCAAAAGTGTGGGTAAATGGATACTACAGCAGCAGTGCCATAAATTGTAGTATTATGAATGATTAAGTTTGTATCCTCTGTCCTGTGGTTACACTTTCACTGGCACATCACTGACACTTCATGGTTAGTGAACTAAAGTGGAGAATGGTCGTCACTGATCACCTTTGTTCTAAACATTTTCGGGCTGTTTTCAGATTCAGGTTGTGGAGTCTGTAGGTCTTTGGTGTTAAAAGCTGATTTCAGTTTGTTCTGAAAAGACAAGCCGAAGTGACAAGAATGTGATCTAAGATGATGCGTTTACCTTTAGGGGAATGTCATGTCCATAGTTTGATCTGAAGTTAGACGCTTCTTCTCTGGCGACTTCAGCGAGTGAACGAGCATCTGCCAACAGGCCAGCTACAGCCTACAGAGAAAGAGGGAGAGGGATTCTTCATTTCCTCACACCACATCCATCTACAGGAACATTTAACTGTCACAGCTCACAAATGAAACTTATGCATTTATGAGACAAATTACTCAATTACTTAATTCATAAACCAATATTTCCTATAAAAGGTTTTTATTGTGTGTGGTTACCATGCCAACGTGTCTGTCAATGTTAAAGATGCGTTTGTTGGAGCCCTCTTCGTACAGTTTGGACAGAACAAGCTTCTCCACCCCAAACACAACACCGTCTTTACAGCGAATAGCGATGGCCGTGCTGAACAGACATGCATGCAGACACAAACGCACAGTTACATGTCAGACTTCATCCAAGACTACATATCAGATTTAGATTCTGTCTGTTTTAAGGTTCCAAATCTTTGAAATAGTCATCACAGTAATATTGGACAGCTGTTTAAGTCTGGGTCAGTGCTCACAGAGGAGAATGTTCCCAAAAAACTAAGGTGATCTTTAACAGAATTAGTTTTGCTAAAAACACTTGGATCAGATACTGTGGACATGCTAACCTGCTGTTCTCTACAGCCTTCATTGCATACTCCACCTGAAACACTCGGCCATCTGGAGAAAAGGTGGAGGCCGACAGGTCATACTGCAGGACATAGGGACAAGTAGGGACAGACAGGTAGACTGAGAACACATTCAATAACAGAGTGAGGTGATATGATAGTGGACAAATTAATAAATGAAAGTTAGTTGGTTAAACCAAAAGGGAGCGATTCATCCTAAACTCTTAAAAATAACGTTAAAGTACAACATAATCATCTCATCTAACAGACGTAAACTTGATTTCTTAAGGGAATCTGACATACATGTACATGTCGGCTAACATCGGCTCTGCTCAAACAGTGACATTACTCATTTTTATAAATATGGCGTGTAACTCTTTAATAACACCAAACTATGATTCTGACCTTAGTTTTATGTGTACACTTTAAAACACACAAAAAGTTAACTGAGACCAGGGACGCTTTCGATTTCAGTTTAGCTTCGGCTAGCTAACGTTTGCGGGGCCTCGCCGTGGCTGTGACTCAGCAGGCTAACAAGCTAGCAAGCCGGGAAAGGATTTAATGAATGGGATTTCTAAATATTAATGTGGCCTATTCTTTGAAGCACTAAAGTAGTGCTAAAACAGAAACACTCAAAGAAGAGTTAACACGAAGCTTCATACTAGCTGCGAAACACTTACCCCGGTCCCGATAGAGCTCATTTTAACACAAACTGTGACTAACACTCCTCCGCCTGCTGCGCCTGCTGCGCCTGCGCTTCATCACACTGTCAAAGTAAAAGCACCTTTACATCCGCTTCCGATTGGTAAATTCAAATTAAAACTCTATAGGACACCGTCAGCAAACGAAGAAACTGCTATAATAAGCTTTTTTTTTTTCACCAGAAATGATGGTCGATTTTAATCCGCTACACACGAAGAGATCAAATATAGTCAAGATTTAAGCCACGAATTCATTACCCCATACCAAATAAAGAGCTGACTCATTTTGTCGGACATAGTTTGTGTTATCATTGCAGAATCTTGCGAACATGTCTTTGACTGTGCAACCAAAGCCCAGATTTAAACCCCACAGACACTGATAATCTGATGAAGCCTGAGAGGATCTGTCATGAAAATGTAATAAGCTGTCTACATCTACCCAAGAAGATTCAGATATGGATTCCAAGACTTTGTGTTCATGAAAAAGTCGGACGTTAAGCTCTTCTCTCTGCACCCGTCCAGTCTCCAGATTACCACGTTCATCCTTGTCATCTAAATAGATTTTGTTTCGCAATAGTAAATATGCCAATAACTTCTGGTGTATTTGTTTGGGAGCTTTCTTTAAGTAATAACAGACCAGATCATTCTCTTCCTTTGACCTGATTTTCTCAGCTTACTCTGAGATCAATGGTTACTATACATCTCTGCTGTTTTGATGAAACCTTCATGAAGATGTAGCTGAACCTAACATGCAACAAACCTCTGATTTCTGACCTGTCTAGTAAACTGTCAACACAGAAAACTCATGCAAAGCAGTTTCCTGTTTCCAGTTTGAATTTGAACTCAAAAAACATTTCTCACGTGCCAACAGTTCAAAGTCCAGCATCTGTGATGGTGAGGGGGGATTAATGCAGACAACATGGATATCACATGTGCAGGGCTCCATTCAAGCTGAAAATTACACTAAATTTTGGAACAACACGTTGCGAGAAGGTGGCATGTCACAAAATGTCAAACCACAATCTTATTAGATGTCAAGCAAGAACGGGGAAAATGTTCCTTTTAAGAATTAAAGGAGTTCGACTTGTCAGGTAAATATGACCATTTTTAAACATGCTGCTGACATCAAATTCAAAATGAGAATATATTTAGAATAAATGAAAACTGTTTTTCTCAGTTTCAACATTTGCTATGTTTGTATAGGATTAACACTCAAAAGAAAAAAAAAAGTTTCAAATGATTTGCAAATCATTGCATTCTTTTTATTTACATTTTACACAGCGTCCCAACTTTTCTGAAAACAGGTTTGTAATTAGAAGAAAATGATCTCATTATGGGGAGAAAACTCTCACTCTCCTGTCCAGGAAACCGTTGACACAGACAACTGTTAAGAAAATAGTCCGTAAGGTTTCATTCAGTCTCAGTGTGACTGGGGTGAATTACAGACCTGCTGAAGTTCAAACAACTAAAATGTTGTGAATTTCATAATCTTATTTTATATTCTTCTTGTCATTTTATTTTTTTTTCATCATGTCTCCATCTTGAATCAGTAATGGAAGCTTTGGTCACATAAGAGTGAAAAAAACATTCGTATACAGTGCACTATAAAAAAATTATAATGGGAACAAAAACACTTTTCATTCTGTGATTCTTTTCACTTTTTCTTTACAATAAATCAAACAGACGTTAAGGCAAACAGACCGAAGCTCCGTCAACTGGAATGACAAAACATAAAAAAAATAAAAGAAGCTACAGTTAGTGATGATGAAGATGGTAATGACGATAATTAGCGTTCATTAGTTAACTAATACAAACATGTACAAGGCTGTTTTTTTAATTAGTGACGTTACACTTTAATAAGAGCAGGAACCAAGAGCTGGACTCAAACTACCATCACACAGCAGCAGCAAAGGAAGTTCACCAACACAAAAAACGACCCCTCAACACACACACACACACGCCACTAAAATAGGGGGACCGAGAATGGAATTTGTGATACGACAACTAAAGCAGCAACAAAAACTGGAAAAACGACACATCACAAAAAGAAAATCTCCATCTTATCAAGTAGTTTTTGTCTAGTCTGAGTCCTGAATATCTCATTTTCTCAGAAGGAACCAATCACAAAATCAATTATTTAAAAAAAAAAAAAAAAAAAAAAACTTAAATTGAAGAACTTTTCTTGCTTACAGTCCTTCTAAAAAAAATGACATCCAGGGACATTTACTGAAAGCACTGAATGTCTGTTTTTAATTATAGCAATCTCAATTTAATCTCATTTTCTAGACTATATTTTCTAACAACGCAGGACAACATCCAAAAGGAAAAACAAAATGACAATGAAAAGTCAAGATATAAGATGATTTAGTGCACTTTGATATTTTACAATTATGATAAAATGATCTCATAAATAAGAGAAAACTCATAATTAAAGATATGGTCATTAGACTTGAGATTATAAAATCGCTCCTTTAGTTAGTTTTTACATGATTCTGAGATCATGAGATATGTCAGAAGATTTTCTTTTTCAATAAATTCACTTACGAAGGTTGTAACTCATAAGTTAAAACAAAAAAAAACTTCATGACTCTAGGAAAGACAAAAAAGACTTGGTAAATTGAAGGTTCTGAATGCATGGAGACCAGGCAACACAGACTGGGACCAGTCCAGTCTGCTCTGAGTGATGCTGTATAACCCTTAAAGGGGAAGCAGATCTCTTGTTAAACCAGCAGTATGTGCAACAGATCAGATCATGTACAAGCAGTACCAGTACAAGAGTTATAGGATCGATAATGGACCAGTATTATTAGTACAGGGGCTACAGGTCAGTCACTGGACCAGCAGTACCAACAAAGGTGTTTCAGGCCAGACAAAAGGCCAGAAACACCAATAAAGGTGCTGCAAGTATAGTACAAAATAAAGACAACTAGTACAGGTGCTGCTAGAGAGAAAGAGGGAGAAGATGAGACCGAGGAAGATGAAGATAGCGGTGTTTGATAAGTGATGAAGACTTCCTGTGAGTGGTAACACTCATTTCTCTCTCGCTATTTGCCGATTCTGTGTTGTTTGTCTATTCTTCCATGCTGCGCCCACAGTGGATGTGTCCAGATGGAAATGTGAGTGGCTGCTGCAAGGGGCGTGTCCAGCTGGGTATGGGTGGAGTCATACAGTTAAGTGTTACCTTTGAGAACTCCCAGACAGCTCTGCAACAGCTGGAGGTTTCCCTGCAGGTGAGACACATGTACAGATCATATACGTGACATGAATCATGTTGAATTAACAAATTGCTTTATATTTAGAGGTTTTAAAGACATGTGTATATTGTAGCCATCCTTAAATTGTATTATCACAGAAAAGTAAATTAAGTAACGCTATAAACTGGCACAGTTGAATACATTTTGGGTAAGCCTGGTATATTTTTGATACATTTTCAACATTAAAATCCCTAAAACTTTACATTATAATATAAAGCTTTCAACATATTACAATCCATATATTTATCCGTGTCATCAACTATTTGCATTTTCTCTGTCACACAAAACTCCCATTTCTGCAAGAAAACCCCATAAAAAAAACTTGTCTGATTAAATACCATAATATTGAAGAAATGTTTTAAATATTATTTGTAGAACTAATGAACCACTACTTCACATATAACTATCAAAATCCTTTTTATGTCCGTTTTAAATGTACATTCATAATTTATTTTAACCCCAAACACCCCAAACTGTTGTTTTAGTGGTGCTCTCTTTAAAATATTCTAGTACCTTGGCATGTTTCAACTCCAGCTCTGCCAGTTCCACCAGGTTCTTCCTAAAAGCTGCCACTCGTCTCGTCTTAAAGTCTATGAGCTCTGTTTTCAGAAACCAATCTACTGTTAGAAACTCGAACAGACACCATTGAATGTACTGTAAAACATGATCAGAAATTATTCGGTTCCTGCATGATTATCACATTTGTAATCTGGTACAATTTATATTCTGATCATAACAAGGAACACAAAGTAAGAAGAATTGTGAAAAAAAAAAATCACACAGACCAGGAAAAGCAACAAAGAACAGGAAGTAAAATAACAAGGCCTGACACTCAATGAAGGATCAGGGTGTGACCTTGCTTAGCAGACTCTGAGATCTTCTCGAACTTGTGGCAGCAGAGCTGCTGGCTGGTCTCTGCCTGCAGGACATCTCTGTTTTTGGCTCGAGCTTTATCCAGAGCCTTGTTAGCATTCTCGTAGTCCACCAGAGCCCGGCTCCTCCGGTACAGCAGGTCCTGCAGTGGGCCACATAAGCAGAACACTAATAATATTTAAACAGTGTTCTGATCTACTGATTAATTATTTTGAAGCTGTGAGCCACAGATAGCAGAGATGTAAGACGATATTGACAAACAAGCTAACATGTGGGTATTTTTAAAGTGTTTGTTGAGGCTTTAAGAACTATATACAAAAACAGACTGATGCTTCAGTCTGACCTTGGCAGCCTGGGACTCTCTCAGATAATATTTTAGGAGGTCGGCGAGTTTCAGGTCTTCATCTGCTGCAACTCTAGCTTCAATTTTCTGCAAAAACAACAGTGAAGAGACAATCACTAACGTGATTTTGTAGACAGTGATATGGTAAATGTTCTGCACTTACATAGCGCTTTTTTACCTATTTGCACTCAGAGCACTTTACACTGCTTCTTATTCACCCATTCGGACTCACAATCACACACACTGATGGGGTAGCTGCTATGCAGCTGGCCAACACTCATTGGGAGCAACAAAGTTAGCGTTGGGTGGGATTGATGGACAACCGCTCTACCTTTCTGTGCCACAGTCACCCACGAATGTTACACTCACTCAACCCAAGAATGCTTAACATGTCTTACACTTTTACATGTACTGTAATTAAGTACAATTTTGAGGAATTTTATATAACATACTTCAATTGTTTGGTACTTCACACTTTGACTTTGCTATATTCCAAGGCAACGATTGCATTTTCTCAGCTACATTTATATATTCAGACTTTTACTGTGAAATTCAGCAGCTACCCAGCAGTATGTGAAATAGTTCTTTAGAGGTTATTAGATCCAGAACACATGGTCGGAAAAGAAGCGTATACGGTTGTTAAAATCAGCTCCATCGTTATCAGCTGCACCATTAAAGTTAAAGAAAACATTAAAGCACCATTATATATAATCAAGTTATAAAATACTCACTTGATTCATTTTAAATGACTTATTGTGACTTCAAGATTATCCTGATGATGTATTTATTTACACGGTGGTAAAAGTACTTTTACATAAGTAAAGGACTTTAAGTGCTGCTTCCACCTCTGGTTGATGTACATTTAGCCATAAAGCACACTGTGTGATCTCAAACTAACATACCCTTGTTTTCTCAAACAGCTCTGACACTTTGAGGAAGAACCTGAAACAGATGAAAACAGGAAACGAATCAATACGAGAACTGATGACATCATGATGACCGATGGAGCAGAGGTCTGTAGGAGCCCAGCAACTGCAGCAGATAATAACTAGAGCCAAACCACTGACCGTGTTGTTTGTGGATGACTGCTCTACCAATTGAGATACAGCCAGGTCAAAATCAGCTGCAAAATTAGAAAACTTTGTTCGTACTTGCAGAGGTCTGTGGAGTCCTGTGTTCCTAACGTGTAGAGAGTAGAGGCAATTCTGTTGATGTCGTCTGCAGCGTCTAAACAAATGCACACAGTGAAAGTTAGTATCATCACAGATGTATAGGTTCTAATTCCAACTTTCTGCTGAGTAAATCATCTTAATATTTGATTTACACAATAACATAACATGTAAGGTTCCCCCAGTTGTGGGTCTTTACACCTACAGAACTCAATGCTCACTTTATTAGGTACAGCAAGACAATCTAATGGATTCTAGTGAAACAAGGCTCAGCCTTCAGGTGTTCACAAAGTTTGGTGCCGTTCAGAAATGTTTACTACTCTTTACTGAAAATACTTGCAAACCTAAGAAACCATTAACTATGGGCACATATTTACATAACACATTTTCCCAAAGCCATGATTCACATTTATGTAGTAGTAGAGGGAGTAATAAATGAAAATTAAATAATAATAATAATAAAGGAGGATTACACTGGCACTGACATTATTTCAGTGCCACAAACTTATTAATTTGTTATTTTCATTTTTTTAAATCAATACATAAGGGAAAAGGTGGTTATGTTTAGTTAAAATTAAATGTTTAAACCTTCAAGTGAAACTGATGTTTTAGTGAATGTTGCAAATTATGTTAAATTTATGTATTAAACCCCAGGCAGTTTTTATGGGTTAACTACAAAAATTGAACATGACATTAGACTGTACAGGTGTACCTAGTCACTAAGTCTACATCACTGTGGCATCTCTTTACATACAATGCAACAGATAAAAGTATGAATGAAAAATTTCCTGTCTGGTAAAAAGCCACATCTTCTGACACTTTGTGCTAAACCCAACCTGACTCTTACTTTTGTGTGAGCGGATCATTCTGTCAGATTTGGCAGAAGCATCTTTAACTCTGTTGTGATATTCTAACAAAAACGTCTTCTCATGCTCAAAAAAATCGTCCACATCCTGCAACACAGACAGAAAAACAGTTAACATCAGTTCAGTCTGACGAAGGACCAACAATACATGAACTCAGCTCTCAACTTATGCTCACCTTGACCCCCGCCACCAGGACGCCGTCGGCCGACTTTACCACATTCTTAAAGAAGTCTTCCAGTTTCTCCTTCTTGTTCTTTCCTCGAACGCTCAGCTATTAGAACAGAAAGGCCAAAGGTCACAACAACAGACAAAGATGTGTGATCTGCAGGAGTAAAGGTTCCAGCTCACCAACAGTGAGAACAGGTGTCATGGTGAAAATCAATGAAAAACTACAGGCTTTAGCAGATGAATTCATCACATCAAGACACTTAGCTGAGATATTAAAATAACTTATTAATGTCAGCTAAACCTGGCACAAAGGGGAATATAATCATCTCTTAATGATACTTGTCACACATTTTGGACAGTTTGATCTGATTTCCTGTCTTGACAGACTTAATAAATGCGAGACTCGATCTTCAAGTTGCTCTGATAAATCCTGAAAACACAAAGGGTCTCGCTAATTAGAGTTTATATGAGGTGTTAAGGGTTACTCACGTCCTGGTTGTACTCCAGGAAGACATGGAAGTTGAGGTCTTTTCTGAGGACTGGATGAGCTGCCACGCGACACAGGAAGACCTCGTGCATGGCGACAGTCTTCTTAAAGATGGCCAGGTACTCTCTGAGTGAAGACACAGCGGTGAGTCAGTCAGTGCAGCTGATAACAAAGATCTGATGAACAGCTGTGTGACTTTGACTCACGCCTCCAGCTCCTGCTTCATCTTGGTAAACTCCTCCTTTGTCATGGATCCTTCTCCCTCCCCCAGCTTCTGCAGTTTCTCTCTGGACGCATCAAAGTCTGGTCTGGGGGGCGCAGGGGGGATCTACACAACAACAGGAAGGCTGAGAGTTTAAAACATCAGTATGCATGCTGTTCTTTTATTGTTATAATAACAAGCTTTATGTACAAAGCTGAACTCCACTAAATGTGCAAAAAACAAATCTCAGCAATAATTAAATAATAAAATGAAGATCAAAAGGTGTGACTTACCACTTCAGAAACAAATTAAGCACTTTGGAAACCAAAGTAAGTTAAAAAATGATATTATTAGATGTTTTAAACCTTGTATTTCTTCTGCTGCTGTTTATACGTAATGTGTTCTGTTGTTGAAAATTAATTAAAATGCTGTTTAAAACAAGAACCATAGGTAGCAGCTGTAAAACTGAGTGTGGTTTATGTTTCTTACAATGTATCCTGCATAGTCTTCATTTTCCACAAATGAATCGTGAAGCCAGATGAACTCTTCATGCTGTCGAACCACAGAGAATTCGTTCTGCTTAAAGTTTGGCAGCGTGCTCTGCGGAAACAGTAGTTTATAGCGTTGACAGGATTTTATGAACAATCAAACTTCAGAAGCTAATTAACTGCGATCAACACTTGCTATTTTATGTTTTCTTCAAATTAACTAGTAAGAAATTCAGACTTTTGAAGTGGTTCTCTCCTTGAATCTGTACATTAATTAAACTTAACATTGTAAATTTCTGTAAAAAACATGGAGGCACATGTGGAACAAATTTGGACCAAACTTGTAAATTCACTTGTAAATAACAGTGTGTAAATAAAGCAGGTGATACTTTGAACTTCACATTACAGCTTGAAAGCATTTGAAGCAGTGGATTACCTTTACAGACACATACTTGAACATTTACTTAAGTATTCTGTACCAATACCACCTTTGCAATGGCCTCACCTTGGTGTGGACTGTAAATTTGACCTTGTCTCTCTCACTCAGGGCGTCAGAGATGTCAACCTGCAGCGTGGCATCCGTCTGCAGATCCACATTCACCGCCCGCGGCTGCAGAGAATGACACAGATGATACATCCCATAATGCACAACATTCAATGATCAGACAGCAGACAGTCATGGTTTGATAGCTGATTAGCAAAGCAGCATCACACTACTACAGGGATTTAAAAGGTTTCTCTGACTTTAATCTCTTCTTCTGAAAACTGCAGCATCTGAGATTACCGAGACATCATTGACTAAATATTTGAATGTAAATAAATATTAAGTATAGTAATTGTACTTACAGTCTTTCTTCATTACATTTATCTGACTGCTTTAGTTACTTAACAAATTTATATTTATAATTCACAAACAGTTCTCGTTTCCAGTTTCTCTAATCGGAAAATTAACTTTTTTGTTTGAATATTAGAGATTCGGTTAAGAGCTCAATGTAGACTTTTCCTGATTTTTTTATTGTTTTTTTAACTAATAGGGGCGACTTTGGAGCAGGCGAGCAGAGCGGTCGTCCACCAATCCATCAGTTGTTGGTTCACTCCCCAGCTCCTCTGGTCACATGTAGAAGTGTCCTTGTAATCAACATTGCAAAGCACTCTGGATAAAAGCACTGGATAAGCGGCCATTTACAAATACAACATTAAAATTATAATTCTTATTATTAATTACAGTTCATAAACTATTGACAAACGTAATGATGTAGTATCTTATCACATTTTTTGTTCATTTTATTTGTAATGGTCACTTTTAAAACATTTTCCAGATTATACTTCCGGTTTATAATTTATGTAAAAATACTTCTAAATGACTACTTCGACTTAAATACATGGCCTCGATACTTCTGTCACCTACTGACAGTCATGTGACGGTCTGATGTTTAACAATCCGTTCATGATCTGAAGCTAACACCTGTAAGCCAGGTGAAGCTAATGGCCTGTGGCTGCACAGACCGGGTCAGTGTTTGTATTCGCAGCGTGGAAAATAGTTTATCCACAGCGGGGAACCGGTTTAACAGCAGTTATTAAAACCAATGTAACTACGGCGGCAGAGTCAGAAAACCAACTGTCAGACACAGCCCGTTACCACGGAGATTACGTTAAGCGCAGGCGGCTAACCAGGCTAAGACCCCGAGTTGAGGCTAACTGGCCTTTAAAGCTGAGCCGAACACAACACTGGGTGAACCGTGACACCCAGACAGGTAACAGAGGTAGCTGAGCAGAGACAGGTAAACAGCGAGCACTCACTCCCCGGTCCTCCTCGGAGAGGAAGTCGGGTCCATCGTCCAGCCCTTCCTGCTGCGGAGACACAGAGAGCAAAGACTCGTTAGTTTCCCGACGCTCACATTCACACAACGACAACAATGAACACCGGTGAACCGGAGTGGTTCACCGGGGCCCGATACAGACGAGGACACAGAGTAAAAAGACGACGAAAAACAGACGCAAAGAAAGGAAAGGAGAGAGAAAAACCAGAAACCCACCATCATGGCTGCCAACGGGTGGAGACAGGAAGTGGCGTGACGTCACGACGGGCGAGGAGATTACAAAAAAAAAAAACCCAAAGTAGAATATCAAAAATAATATCAACGTAAAGAAAACAAAGCTGCGACTTTCGTTCTAAATACGTAGAAATATCTAAACTAATGTTTCTATAATAAAGATATAAAATATTTCATCTACAAATCTACCAATCAAATAAATCGGACGGGAAAACTCAGAAAAAGTAATGTCTCAGTGTCTCAAAGTACTGTCTTACTGTCTCAATGTCTTCATTTTAAAAATAATAATTCATTTATCATTTTGTGTTTCTGAAAGTGTGGTGTTTTGTGTGAAAATCGAGAAGAGTGTTTTCTTAGTAATTTACCTTTTTCGGCAGGGAAACGAGCTGTAAACGGAATAAGATGATAAACTCTGAAGATACTGTGTTTGTGTGAGTATCTGCTCGCAGTGTCCCACAGTAACCAGCAGGAGGAGACAGGACTCTGTGTCTGAACCCAGATGAATTAAAGTACCTACATGTACATGTACACAAGTGTGTATAGTGTGAAACAGGTAAAGTGTACGTGTTACAAAGTGTAAAACAGTGAGTGTGTGTAGAAGAGGAAGCGTTCAGAGATGCGGACACTGAGGTTCAAACAGAGTTTCCTGCTTCTCTCTGTGGAAAAACTCCACCATGGAAAGACTAAAACACCCTGAACAAACCTCATTCTGTGGGGTAAGACAGGTCTCAAAATCCTTCATCCTCCACAGGATGGACTAAGTTTAGCTCAAAGACCAGGACATGTTGCCAGTTTGGATAGTTTTTTGTCCATTTGGCCTTTTTTTCATAACTGAGCTGTAAAGAATTATCTAAGCTCCTGTATGGACATGTAAAGGCACCTATAGACACTCGCATGCTTTAAAGAGTAATGAAGGGAGGGGGTGTTTTCCCCTTTCTGAGGATATCAGTGTCTCTGATGTTCATGCAGATAAACCTCCACAAATCCCCATAAAAAAGAGAGGCCTTCATTCAGAAACTTATTTTACCTGTTTTTTGTTTTTTTTTTGTCACAGAGATTCAGTGACATCTGAACCCATCACAGAGAAGTCATCTTGATTTAATGGGGACACTTTGAATAAACAACGACACTGGGATATTTTCAGTGAAATCTGGGAACATCTTAATGCTACAGCATCCTCCCTGCTCTGAAACAGTTTAATTTCACTCAATAAGCTACATCACACTCTGAACATGCAGAGCCCTTCAGCTGGTCTCATTTTTAAAATTAGGATAAATAAGAAGCTAATAAAGTAATAAATCAAGCTGAAATTGTCAGCTCAAAAATACTGGCGTGTCAAAGTATATTTCTGTTAACGAAATGTAAAAATGCAGCACACTGTAATTTTAAGGAGAAAAAATATCACTGACCAAAAGTGACACAACAAATAAATAAGTGTAACTAATTAAAAAAAGACTGATACATTTTCATTTTTATTCCTACATCTATATTTAATCAAACATTTCCGCATTCATTTTTTCCACTTGTTATTCCTTGTTTATATGTACATTTAATTTTGTTCATTTTTTATTTTATTTTTTTCTCCACACGTGTTGACATATATGGGCTCCCATAGATCTCCTGCACCAACCCGTTGTATTGTCTCTCTGCAGCTGGTCTGTTGCTGTTGTGTAGGTGATTTTGTGTACTGTGCCTGTTGTGGTTTTTGTTGCTCATCTCCATCCAGCCTGTCCTTTTGTGGATGCTGATGACGGGACGCTGAAGCATGTGTGGTCCAGAAATAGCAGCAGGAGGATCAGATTCTCCGGAGCTTGTGTGTTGGCAGCTTTCACCATCTGTTTCTGCTCTTTTATATTTTATACACCTTCTTCTGTATTAACGACTGAAGTAGCAGCTCCAACAGCAAAAAACATGAGCAGGAAACACAAACCTGGTCCTGGTTTTTGCTGGGGCTGACTCACACTGGATGCTTTCACAGTTTCAGGCCTTTTATGGTCAGGAATTTACAGCTTTCATTCATTCTGATCCCAAAGCTGCTGGACTCAGACAGGAAGTCAGGACTGATGTGGACTGAGGTGTCACAGTTAGTCCAGGTTTGGTCTGATCTAATAAAGTAACAACTACACTGAGCACATTACTGGTCTATGTCCTACGCTGAAGCCCAGAAGGAAACAGAAAGTGAAGACTAATTAAATTATAACAAGTCCATATTTAGAAACAAAACTCAGAGCAGTTTTCATTATTATGTTGGGCAACAGGTTCTCAGGTAAACTGAGTTGTTACAAATTTATTAACCCTGTGTATTTTTACATTGGCTGATCTGCTGTAACTTTTTCTGTGATTTTCCTCCTGCTTCAGGGCATTTAACTCTCAGGCCGTCATCCTTCACTCACTGACTTCATGTTGGAAACAGAACACAAATTATTTACGTCTGCATCCTCTTATTAGATCAAACATGAATGATGTGGGGTCTCCTGTGGAACCTAGAGTTCCGTGGCTTCTCTCTGGAGACTTTGTCTTGGAATCTCAGAACATCACTGAGCTGGAATAGTAAATATCAAAATCCCAACATTTCACCAAATTAAACTTTATAGTTGTAGAGAACTCCATTTGTGTCAGCAGAACCTAGAGAAACATCTGTACTCCTACATAACCCTGTCTGTGTTTATAGATGTACGTTCTAAATTTTGTGAAAATCAGGTGGTCCTTGTTCAAATGAGACCATATTTGTTCTAATGAGGCCTTCCAGGTTCTGTGTACCAGTTTTAACAGGACTCTGATGGGTTCGTAGTAGGTTCAACATGGCTCTGGTAAGTTTACACTAGTTCTATTAGGGTTTTAGTCCTCTTGTAAGGGTTTTGATAGGGTGGTTCCAGTGAGGATCTATGGAACTCAGTACTGGCATTACTGAAGTTCTACTGGACTAGACTTATTTTAATTGTACTTAAAAAAAATTAAGTTGAGTTCTACAAATGTCACAGACAGTGGGTTCTGATATGGTTCTACTGAGGTTCCAGTAATGGTTTTAAATAGCTAATACTGGTCTGAACTATGTTTGAATACTGATTCTAAAAGTTTGTAATGGTGCCAATGTGCTTCAAGTTGTTTTAATGAGCATGTTTAAATGGGGTTTTGCTGAAGGTGCACAGGTTCTAATGAGTATTACAGGAGCTTAGACCGTTTAAATGATTTCTACTGAGTCTGTGGTGCTTCCAGTGAATGTTTACTGAAGTAACCCTGGTTTTAAACATTTGTTTCCACTGGTTCCACTGATCTCATACAGGTCTTAGTAGGGTTCTACTGATGGTATTTTGTCCTACCTGCCTACTGGAGTCTCACTGGTTAAACCGATGGTCTACTGAGGAACTGCTTCATATACAATGCTTCTACTGAGGTTTTTCTGATCTTCTAGTTTCATTAGTTCAGTTCAGATGTGTTTTACAAGGTTTCTACTGGGGCCAAACTGATTTTACTGAAGTGATGCTGACTTGAGTGGTTCACAGAACATTTTCACCGAGAGGTCAGAATCTGATAACTGTTCACAGGTCACTTAAGGTCACAGATGAACCACAGAGAGGAAGTGGAACCTGCCTGACACCTGTTCATGCAGCCGTCAGGTGAACGACCTGAGGGTGAAAGCGCTCTGTGACTGGGGGAAGCAGAGACGAGGCAGACAGGCATCAGATCTGCCACAGGCTTTTATTGCAAAGTGGCTTCCTGTGATCTCAGAAACAACGTTCCACTTTAAGGCTCCAGATGTCGTCATGTTGTTGTTGTTCTTGTTGGTGTGGGGTCGTCTCTCACTGCTGGGGTCAAATCTGCTTCATGTAGTGTTTCTTTACAAAATAAAAGTGCACCCTAACTAATTCTGGTGTGACGGTTACATTCAAACTGAAAGTAAGGCGACGACCAAACAGCTAGAATGACGGTGAGTCCGACAGGAATGAAAACTGAGGTCAACAAACATTAGTGTGGTGACATTTAACATCAGGATCTTTTCTGTCTCAACCTGTAGTGTTTTAACACTGTGCTGGCAAATACTCTTCTCTTCTGAATGCATAGTCTAACAATGTGTGCCTGGTTTGAACATACTGGAGAAGAAACAACACAATAATAAATAAAGTCATATGTAAAAAAACCCATGTGCTGCAGGAGTCGCCTCCAACACAAACGGCTGCTTCCTTCACATCGACTTTTTGGCAAAACTCTGGCTGTGAGAGAGACAACTTTCCTGGGGTTTGGTAGTGTGTTTTTTTTCTGCCAGGCAAACAGAAGTCATGTGGCAACAAACTGGGAGGTGTTTGCATATCATTATGTTAATGAGATCTCCATGTTGGAAAAAGCAAAAAGAACAAAAACAAAAAGAAAACAAAGATGCCTAAAGACGCTAACTCCTTCAGGACATGGATACAGACAGAGCAAGCTGCTGGGTGAAGCTGCGGTGTTCAGGTGGGGTCAGGTGCTTCGGTCTGGATGGCACGGCGGTTGGCTTGGGTCCGCTCGGCCAGGACGACATCACAGCGGTTTGCCCTCCAGAGACACCACCACATTCCCGCCCAGCTTCTCGGCCAGCGTCCTGCGGTCCTGGATGTCATCCAGCCCATTCACCTGCCACTCATGTTTAATACCTGAGAAGACACAGCTGGTGTCAGCGAGGGGTCAGGGCCAATACACAGGTCCACACACTGACACACCAGAGCTCGATAACTATTAACATCCAAGGCTGATGAGCAGTAAGTTACATTAGAGGTAAATAAAAAACAATCTTTCACCCTTTAAGTCGATTAACCGATAAATCAAACTAACCAACCACAACACTCAATGTTGACTAGCAACTACTAAGACGACCAAAGACACAAGAGTCCAAGCACAAGTACTTACATTTGATTACTGTCTGATATAGTGCACTGATACGAGTACTTAACTGTTTAACTTCTAGTATAAGTCCCTGGAAAGTAAAATCCTCAAGAATCCACTGCAGTTAGACAAATTTCATGTTGTATAAAATATAAAAAGAGCAGTAATTACGCAAACACTGAAATTCTCACGCATTCTTCTGCCAAAACAAATATGACAGCAACCATTGTTTAATACATGTAGCAACAAAAGAAATGGAATAAATAAATAAATAAATAGAACAAAGCACAGATTTAGGGGAAGATCCTGGATGGAGAAGTGTGGACAACATGGACTGTAGAGTCTGCACAGGAATATTAAGGGAAAATAACTTTGAAAACAAAGAGAACTTCAGGTTCAGTTCTAATTACTGTATATAACCCTCATTGTGGCGGATGTGGAGGTTTTTAACGTATTCTTGAGAAACAGGAGCCTGACTGTTTGTAACTCGATCTGCAGACTTTAGCACAGCAGAGATTATATTCAGTTTTACTTTTGTCCTCATCAATTATCTATAAACTATCAATTAAAAGCTATAAACCACAGACATTTGTCCGCCGCCACCTACCTGCAGAGGTTAATGCGGTACTGGGAGCAGTATCACAGAAGTTTTACGAGTATAATTACACAAACGTAGGATCGGGCCGATGCCCCACACTGGGACATCCTACTAACAACCAATGACTTAAATGACCCAAAGTTAAGAAATGAAAAGTTCTGCCCTCCCCCATCTGCAGAGGGAGTGAGTGAGGGTGAATAAAGAAAGTTTAACTGCAGTAAAAATGGCCTCGCACCCTGATGCTGACGAGGAGGAGACCGCAGTAAGCAAAAGTTTAAAACCGTGATTCTGGAAGGAACCAGCTGGGATGGACATGTGACTTACATTAACACTCAGAGCCTAATCATTGTGAATCTGCACCATGCCTCACTCCAGTGATGTCTGAAGCCAGCATGTCACATGACAACTCACCTGTAAACTTCTTTTTGATGGCGTCTTTAGAGCTGGCGTAGATCATCTTGCTTTTCAGTGGGGCGCTCTCTGGAGCCCTGAGGAACCAACACCACAGTCAGAACAGGGGGAGAACACAGAACACAATCTTCTTCATATTTTTAGGCAAATTCAACTTAATATTTCTTCTTTTTATAGTTAGAACTTGTAAACATATATTGTTGCTGAATAACTTTGAACTTAAAATTATGTATTTAATGAATTTACTCCTTTAAGTTGCAATTAGTTCTGTCAGGGAGAGTTTACTCCCCGCTTGTTTTTTGTATTTTTAAATTGAAACAACATAGGACACAGACACTTTATATTTGAGAAACAGCAACAAAGCCACATATGATATTTTTGCTTAAAAACTTTGGAAAATTGCTTATTAACTTTTTGATGATCAACAGCTCAAGAAGAAAACTTCACTCACTTGAGTCAAACGTGTTTGTTTCTGAGACCAATAAAACAACTCTGCACTAAACAGCTGATACTGAGAGGAGACATCCATGCAGACATCTGATACTACAAAGAGTGTAAATGACACTCATTGCTGACTTAGTGTTTGTGTGTCCTCAAATCAGTGATGAAATAATCGTTAACTTAAAGATAGAAGGACAAAACATTATCTGCATTGTGAAACCTGATCGAGGTCCAGGTGAATCCAGACACATTCTAATGTGTCAGCAATTAATCCAGATGTTTGGTCCTGGACAAACAGCTGTCACAGCCTGAGAATCAGCAGTTTCACTTATTATGTGACTGCTGCATGATGAGCAGAGTGTTGCCCTGTATTTATTTCTGTCACATTTAACAGGTAAACACACCTTTGAGAGTCGAGGGTGAATGATTGAAACACACAAGTAATTCTGTGGTTTGTTCTCCAAAAAGTAAACGTTTGTCAGAACATTTTCTTCTGTTTTCTATCACAAACGTAATAATTTCCGTTTTCTGATGAAAGACTTTTTTTGTTCATGTTGGATGTAGAGAAATCAGTCCATTTATGTAGAAATAATCTGGTCATGACCTTTCTTTAATTGATATAATTATCTACACCTACTGTACATTTATTGACATTAGCAAAGAAACGTATGTCAATGCAGGACGGTTTTCACTCCAACACTGAATGTTGAAAACACTAAATTTAAAAGAGAGCACTAAGTTCAGTTTGTTCTGGTCCTAAACTGTATTTTCTTTTTTGAGTTATTATTGTGATTCTCTCTGCACCGACATGGTTCAACATTTCTGTTCAGCTACTTTTCAGCAGCGACTTCTCCTCAGTAACACACCGATACCATCACAGTGAAGGAGATGTTCCTCCCTTCTGTGTTTCTTGTGCTCCTCGATGAGGAGAGTAAATCAACAGGAATTAGTAATAGCACAACCATTAGTCGAACTTTATACTTTTATCTATTAGCAGCTGTGGTATGACGGGAGTTGGGTGACTACCTCACTTATACGATCCTGCACCTTGTGTCAAACTGTTACTCTGCTTCTTTAATTGATTGATTTATTCTTACTTTCTGTAAAACCACTATATGAACTAAGCATATAAGAGCAAAAATATCCTTTGCAATAAATATAAAAACTTATTGTTATGGCCAAACAGCGACTCTCTTTGGTAGATTCTGTACCAGAAGATAAAGACAAGGTCCTCCTTCTTGGACTCCTTGGTCTCGTAGGTGGCGTCGTACAGACCGTATCTGCAGTCGTTGAGTGGCAGCAGCTTGACGAAGCAGGCGTAGGGGTCGTCCACAGTCTCTCCGATGTCCCCGACCAGGATCTGCTTCCCCTCTTCCACGATGATCTTCTTCCTGTCATCGCTCAGACAGAACAGCACAGCCTTCTTCCTCTTCTTCACCTCGTCCTGGGTCGAAGACTTTCTCACCTTCATGTCGTTAAACACCTTGATGACCTCATCGTTCACGGTCACACCTGATGCCTGGAAAGGACAGTTACACGTTACAAAGATCTGGTGTTGAGAAGACGTGTTAACACTCAACTGCTGGAGATGTTTCTGCGTTTATTTTATAATCAGTCACATGTCTCTGGTTCCAGCTTTTGCAGATGTCAAACTGAAAAATTCTGGGGTTTGGACGAAATGAGACACAGGAAGACGTCACTTGGACTCAGACAAACTGAACCAATCTACTAAGTGAGAAATTAACAAAACTTTCTACAGAGACATGAACTGAACATTTCCTCAGGCCTCCGCCAGTCACATCTCAGACTTCTGAGGACATGAAGACCGTTGCAGTGTGAAAGGTCCACAACATCTGGAAGTTGGTTGTTGGTGAAAAACACAATTCATTGATAAATTTGCAGCAATAATAATTGCAACAATAATGAGAACAACTACTGTTCGCTGCAGCCACAATTAAGACATTTCAATCATGTATAATGGATCAGTACTGTAACAGTACTTTTAACAGGACTGGTATCGTCCACTACTTTGCTCCTGCACAAACAGATTTTACGCTGAATTTATCCCAAAGTAAAATCTGCCTGAATTCATTTAGGTTTGAACTCAAAATAAATGGAAACAAACTCAACTTGATCTTAAAATGGGCGCAAATTACACTGTTGAAGTTTGGACAAAGTCTGTCACATCCTGACAAATAAAATACACAGAATTTATTTTCGGAGCCTTCAGCTGTATACAGTTTAACTTTAAAAGTAAAACTTTAAAAGCTTTTTAATCACACTAGTGGATTAAAGGTCAGACTGATGAACACTGTTCTGTCAAGGAGACTTTACAGGAACATTTAATATCTGAAATCAGCTTTACATATGGACTTTTTTTGATTTTTAAAAATTATTATTATAGTATTTAGAGCCTGAACCGTGGCCCTGGACTTCTGCAACCAAGTAGGCCCAGAACTTACATTTTTATTTGGCACTAACACTGTTCTACTGTGCTAGAGAAATAATGAACTAGAGGAATCTAAAATTTACACGAATCAAGGCTGCCACTAATGATTTTTTTCATTTTCAAGTAATCATAAATTATTCTGATAGTAAATCCACACAATATCAGAAAAATAAGCCATATATAAATGTTTGGGGTGGTTTGATGCTTTAGGAGCAATTTTAACCATCAGAAGTGAAATATTCTGTTCACTATAAGAGAAAACACAGAAATGCCAGAGATTTTCGTTTGTGGAGATCAGAAAACATTATTTTCTGTTTCATCTTTGCTTGAAAAATAAGTTGACATGCAAAAATAACCATTTTTCTATTGTTTATTTTCCAACAACGACACTGGCATTTTCTAACCAAAATCAAAAAGGCAGATTCATCACTAAAAGTTTCCCGATAATAGTTTCAGCTGTAATAATTTATTATTGGATTCGGTTATTTTTTATTTTAATAAATTATGGTTATATCATTTACTCTATAAAACAGTAAAAAGTGCATGAAATCCAGCTTCAGAAAAACGTCATATTTTGGTATTGTTTGAAAATGTTATTATTTATAAAAAATATTTCTGATTGATTTTCTTTAATTAACAAATTCTTTCGGTTCCAAAATTATTAAATTAAATTCTTTAGAGAATTAAATAAAGAATTAAACCGGTTAACTGCTTAGAACTACTTAATTAAACTAGTTAGCGTTAGTCAACAAGTACTAGTTAGTTATCAGTGAGCCCGACTGGTTAACTAGTGTTAACCGGTGTCGGTTAACCGGCAATCCGCCTGCAGGCCTCCACACAGCACAGTAACCGTCTGTGCCTGGTCCCGTTAACTAACCCGGACTAAATCCACCCCCCTGAACCGGTTTTGCTCGGTTCGTGGAGCCCAGCCGTTCTGGTCTGGTCCGGCAGTCTGTCCCGGATGGGTGCGGGCTGGTCAGCCCAGCAGGACCACAGCCGGAATAAGATGGCCGCCCCGGGCCACACGGCCTGGGGGCAGGCCCGGCCCAGCTCGGCTCGGAACACGGACTGTTACACCGCTAAAAGCAGGAAACGTTCTGCTGATGTCCCACGACTAAGTCCCTTTTGCGGGGGGAGTTTGTGGGTAACGCCAGCACCGAATAACCGTGGGTGTCGGAGCCGAGCGGCTGAGTAACGGGAGCGGCAGCCATGCTAGCTAACATCACGCTGCCCGCGGAGCCACATAACGGTCCACGGACACCCGCAACGTCCGGCCCGCACACAAACCGGCTCCTTTGGACCTCTGTCCCACCCGGGGGACAGTCTTCGGCCAATTCTTACCATGTTGTCCCGTGGTTTGTCTTCGCTGCTTCGCCGTCAGATCGGGGTTTCTTAGGGGTGAAAGGTAGCGGGGAATGTGGCCGGCCGACCGGAGGAGGAGGAGGAGAGGAGACGGGGGGAGGGGGAGGGGGGAAGAGGGAAGGTGGGGCCTCACGGAGTCGGACCAGACCGGTTCTCCTCGCAACTGCTTGTAAAGGGCTGCGGGAAGAGCCGAGGTTCAGCTCAACACTAAGCGCAAAATAAAAAACTAAATTAATAAAATCCGATTTTGTCCTGTTTCTACTGCAGATCACTGAACGTGGGGCGACATTTCTGGGTGAATTTTAGAGTTGGGCGGAAAATAACGGAAATTGGTTTCTACACATGAAAATAAATTAACATGTTATTAAATGTGTTACAGTGATTTGGGATACAGCCAGGAATTAATTTGTCTTTAGATTGAAGCGGTCCGTCATCTTCAATTCAACTTTATTTATATAGCGCCAATTCACAACAAAGTCATCTCAAGGCACTTTACGGAATAAAGTCAAGACTGTAAGGATCTATAGAGAGAATCCAACAATTCTCCCTTGAGTAAGTCCTAGGCAACAGTGGAGAGGAAAAATCATCATGTATTTTATTAGATTGAGTAAGATTGAGATTTTAAATGTGCTCACATTTTTTTAATGAATTATCACATTATCAAAATTCCCTCTCATGTAAAACAGAAATTAATGTATATACAGTGGTGGAAAGTAATTAAGTGCAATTACACAAGTAATGTGCTTAGGGAGAACTTAAAGTACTTGCACCTCAGTTTAGTGACAACGTTTCACCATCCTGTGTAAAACTTTAACTGAAATTTGAATAAAAATACAACAATATGTAATAAAAACCAGACTGGTCATTTACTTGTTGCTGGTCTCATGCGGGACTCGCTCTGACCAGGTGAGGTTTTAGTGGCAGCTTTAACCTTAACAGCCTTTCAAACCAGAAGTCTGCACCTCTTTTGTAAACCATCTCTGGATGAATGTGTAAATCTCACTAAAAGGTGGAGCTGATTGTAAATACAGAACTGTAATAAATACAAAGTAGCAGAAAAAAAAAACTTAAGTACATCAAACTTGTACTCAAATACAGTACTTTAGTTTCAATGGCTGTGGGTGTGTATCGGTGTTTGTGTGGTTGAACTGATGTGAGGTGTGAGCACATCAACAGGCAGCAGCTGGTTATCAAAAGTCAATTTATTAATTTTACATCAGAACGAACAGAGAGGGCATCTATCAGTCATAAATAAAGCAGAGACTTCAACTAAATAAATACACAGCAGCAGAGGGGGGGCTGCAGTGGCTCCAGTGTAGTGTCTACAGTTGACCCCCACCCACCTCCACCCTCCATAACACACACAGCTTCAGTCACACTAACATCAGAAAAGAAGAACAGCCCAACAAAACACACGCAGGAAAAGTTGCAGTAGTCAAAGTACAAAAAAAACAAGTACAAATCCACAGAGGCAGCTGGGGTTTTTAAAGGAACAGTTCAACATGTGACTAAAATAATAGTTGTGAAAGTACTGGGGGTGTATTTTTGTACTTTGATGTTAACGTTAAACCACCATAACTTCATTAATCAAATGTTTGTTGTGTAAAACAAAAACAAAAAGAAAAAAGGAAAAAGATCTTCCACAGTCTGAATTGATGTCACAGCGATAATCCTAAACCCACGAATAGGTGGTTTACTACAACGTAAGGCTGGGAAAAACAACTAACTGGAGAAGATGGAACTATTAAACATTTGTAGTTTTTCCCTGGACATTTGATTAAAACATCAAATTAGATTATTTTCAATTGATTAGTCAGTCCACCTTCACACATCCAATCCCAAACTCAACACAGATGCCCTCACTGAATGTTGAACTATTCCTTTAAGGCTCATTTTATCAGATCCAGTATTTCACTTTCTCAAGGGACCCAACTGTTTGAGATCATAAATTGAACACCATTGTTTCCCATGTTTTGTCTAGATTCATTCCTTGCTTTTGGTCCTGGGATGTTCACATCTTAGTAATTCTTCTTCTTCCTGCTGCTTCACTGATGATCACAGCAGCACAGACTTTGTTCCACGCAGCATGTTTGTGTTTAAGCTGTATACCTGCTGCAGTCCGAGCACTTTAGCAGCACATTGCTCACAGTGGTGCTCTTTAATCAGACACATTAAATTTTGTTTTTATCTTGGCAGCACTAGATATATTTGGTCCATATAACTCTGATAATGAGCCACGATCTGCTTCAGCTGCACAGTCTCAAAATATTTTCATTCAAATCACAAATTTTGTCCCTGAGCAAACAAACAAACTGATGTTTTTTTTTTTTTTTATGGTCAGTGCAAAGCTCAAGTTTCTTTAGTGGTTCTTTTTTTATTTTGTGGATTAAAAAAAAAAATAAACACAACATCAGGACTCTACTGTCCTTCAGCACCACGGACACATCCCTGCTACATTTCCACTCTGTCCACACAGACGGGAGAAAAATGTCCTGAACTTCCTCAGGTTGGAGGAAATCTAGTCCACAACTTTTCTACTTGTCTAACAACTGACCAGCTCACAGGAGCTGCAGGTTTGTTTTCAGAGAGAAACTCTGGATCAGGTGAGAGCTCAGAGACCAGGTAACATCCACATGAACTCCAGTTGTACCTCTGTCACTTTAACATTGTTTGGTTCCTGTCAAGTTCATGGCCTTTGACCCCTGCACTGAGCACCACACTGCCAGATAGAAGTGTTAGACATGTTGATTGGGGTCAGAAGTCATGAAGGAAAAAAACCTGAATACACCATATCAGTCCATCGGAGGAAGACAACCGCAGCACCTGCCCAATTCTAGACTAAAGATCAATCGGGCGGCAGCAGAGTGGGTGGGGTCACTGAGGGCATTTGGTTCAGTGTCGGGAGCGTTTGGCGAGCGGGGCGGAGCCGCGCTCTAATAGGCCGAGTTTACAGAGCTCTGAGTGAAAGAACTGCTGCAGGCGGACGCCAGCCTTGGCCTCGTTAGTGTGACGGGGGTTGTACTGGAGACAGTTGGAGAACATCAGCTCCACATCTGAGACGAACTCACCTGGAGACACAGAGACAGTCGACAGTTTTCAGTTTCAGTGACATAAAATGTTTTTTCCATGGGCCAAATATGGAAATTGAACAAATAAATCGGATCCGTTTTTCCACTGAGAAATCCAATGAGCATTTGGAGCTTTTCTTTGTCCGTTAAAGGACGACTCGGCAGACAGACCTCAGGCCTCAAGAACTTTAATGTGAAATCTGATCAAACAAAGTTTCAGAGCAAAATTCCCTCACCTGAGCTTTGATATTCACAGTTGTTGACTTTCTCCCTGATGGTGCTCAGAGCAATCGGCTTTTTGATGATGTCATAGTAGTCAGGCACCTGCCGACAGGTAAGTACACAGACAGGTAAGTCACAGACAACACAGCAGCACAGACGGCTCCACATTCCCACGGTGAGCATGTACCTGAGTCCTGGACACAAGCTTCATGAAGGGCCAACTGTCCTCATGTCGGACCAGCTCCACAATCAGCTGCTCACAGGCCGACAGCTCATGGACTCCATGGTTTCTCCCAGAGGAGCGTCGGCTGGATGAAGACGAGGAGGAGGAAGAAGAGGGAAGGACAGGGAGGATGGGTTTCAAAGGTTTAGGAGAGGGAGCAGTATCTGGGAGAGGAGCAGAGGGGAGAGGTTACTGGTTTCACCTGTGATGGTGAAGCTGCTAGTCAGTTGGTTCCTTTTTGTCATTTACTTGTCAATAGGTGCTTTAAGATGCAGATTCACAGTTTCTGATTATCTGCCCACAGAAATTAATGTATATACAGTGGTGGAAAGTAATTAAGTGCAATTACACAAGTAATGTGCCTAGGGAGAACTTAAAGTACTTGCACCTCAGTTGAGTGACAACGTTTCACCATCCTGTGTAAAACTTTAACTAAAAATTTGAATAAAAATACAACAATATGTAATAAAAACCAGACTGGTCATTTACTTGTTGCTGGTCTCTTGCGGGACTCGCTCTGACCAGGTGAGGTTTTAGTGGAACTGTTTGATGCAAGGATCTCGTGGCTTAGACGGGAGCTGCTCCTACTCCCAGAACGTGGTGGAGCCTTCCCACCAGATGCCATGTTGGCCTTTTTACCTGAGGACCTAATTGACAACAGATGGAATCAGTGAAGTTAAACCAGCGCCACAGTAAATGAGTAAAGAGGATTACAACAGAGGCTGACCTGGAGGCTGATGAGTTTTTCCCTGTGGAGATGGTGTTCGTCTTGGGTGTGGCCTGTTGGCTCTTGCCTTTGGGGGGAGGGGCCTGGCTTTTCTTGGTGCTGCACAGGTTATTAAAGGTGGAAAGGCTTTTGTTTAACAATAGTCTTTATATGTGTACGGGGCCCTGATTCGCTAACGCAGTAAAACGAGAAACTTCCCCAATTTTCAACTTGCTTTCTATGGGATACTTTAGGGTGTAAATTTACATTAATGTTTTTAAACTTCGCTATTAAAATATTAATCTGTTTCTAGCTAAAAAAACTCCTCCATATGACATCACCCAAGCAGGTTTTTTTTTAATAATTAGTTCAGATGATGTCATCTCTGAAAAAGCAGGTTGACCATCATTACAAACATAACATAATCTGAACCGAAGATTCCTCTAAGTGATGTCATCTGATATAAGTAGAGAGATATTTTGATTTAGGGAAGTCAAAGGGAGGTTTAATGGCATTTATGCACATGTACTACCCAAATAAAGAAATCTCTAACTGCCATTAGTAAGTATAGAATCTGTGATACTGACGGTTTTCAAGCAAGGGTTGGGTATCCTTTGAATTTTACCAAACTGCCTAACAGACTGTAGGTGGCAGTAGCAAGCACATCTGCACCAGGAGAAGATGCTTCTCCACTGGAAAACACACTTTGACAGGCCACAAAGTTAGTTTTCAAACCTCATGGTTTACATGAGAAAAGTCATTATTTAGGGGCTTTTGTAAAAGTGTGTTTGGTTTGTTTACCTACACATTTTTGTATTGATGTGTGAAGCCCCTCACCGTCTCCTATGCAGTGAGGAAAAGGCCCTGAACGGCCATAGGAGACAAACACTGTCCAGTCTGTCAGTTTGATGCTGTGCTGCTTTAAATGTTTACTCACATTTAATGTGCAACCACACTTGCAGATACTTGACAGTTTACTGTGGTCATAGTGTAGTAGATTTTCAACATTAGTCATGCATGCTAATTCATATGTTTAAAAAAATAAATAAATAAATAAATACTGATGTGCTTTGTCATGTAGACATGTGCAATGTAGGTCCTCCTGACAGACGGAGGACCTGTATGTCCTCACAGATAGATATGTAGCCTTTGTTTGGAACAGAAAAATACTGTTGACTTTTCTCACTTTTTAAAGCTTGTTTAAAGTTTTGATTCTGATATTTCTACGCTCACCTTTCTTCTTGTTCTTCTTCCTCCACTTCCTCCTCTTCTGACTCTTCGTCTTCCTCCTCCGACTCTTCCTCCTTCTCTCCTTCTTCCTCACTGTCCTCTTCCTCTTCTTCCTCTTCGTCAATAGAGGAGCGCTGTCGAGAAGGGAGGCGACTGGATCTCTGTTTGGGCCGACAGTCTGGACAGAACCAGTCCCCCTCCGGAACCGACTGAGACAAACACAGAATAAGCAAAGTGTTCAGTTTTAGTACTGCACTCAGCTGTAGGGAGGTAAACTTATATTTTATTAGCCTTTACACTGACATGATCCTGACTACCTTGAGACGGGGCCTTAGACAGTGGGTGTGGTGTCCTCTGTCACAGCCGTCACACAGCAGCATGTTGTCAGCATCTCCTTTTCGTCTGCAGATGCGACAGCGAGCATTGAGGACAGAGCGAGACCAGAGGATGCTTCGCTCCAGACTGGATAGGTGGACAAACACCTGAACACACAAACATGCAAATTATACAGAAAACACACAGTATCAGAGTCAGAGAATCAGTTTGTTAGGACCTTTGTTGTCCTGTTTTTTCACTGGTTGATCAATTAAAAAGTGTGTACATTTTGAGTCTATAGAAAAAAAATCTACACAATTTTTAATCCAAGTCTACAGGATGTGGAGGTGTGTGATGAAGTCTAAACTAATGAGTTAATAGCTGGTTTTCTGACCTGAGACAAGCTGGAGCAGGACTGCAGAGACTCCCTCCAGCGTTCCAACACCGTCTTAATGATGCGACCACTGTCGCTGCCATCTGACAGAGACAGTTTATTTTAAACAGTTAACAGACTCGACTATGACTATAATTCTACTGACGACAAACCTCAACATGATCTCAGGCTATTGAACACTGGACCTGATTATATTATTTCCACATTGTTCTTCATCAGTTTATCAACCGCTGTGCTGAGGTTTCCCTGCTTGTCTCAGTGATTACAGGAAGTCTTACCATCACTGGCCTGGTCTTCATCTTTCTTCTTGTTCTTCTTTGCTTTCTGGTCTTTCCTGGAGTCTTCTTCACCTGCAGGGAGATGACCCAGTTGTCAGAAACATCCTCCATCACAGTGAGATGCAGAAAGACCACTAGAGGGCATCTAGAGGAGCCGAACTACTGACAGCGTAGGCAGAACCTGGACCTCTTATCTGATCCATTTAGAACCTATATGATGTTTCAGACCTTCCCAGGCCTGGAAAGTGACTCACCCAGTGGAGCTTTAAGGAAGCGTCTCTCGATGCCTTGCTCAATGTGAGTGAGGGCCTGCGCCAGGATTCGAACTGAGCTGCTGACAACCTGAGGAGTCCCACTGCCGCTGGTTCCGAAAGCGGCAACACCATCTGACTTCACCTCCTGCAGCCTGAAACATACAAATCAGCAGCGTATGCTGAAATATAATTCACTTGTCAGGTTATTCGTAACACCTAGCTAGAACTCGGCGTACCTGTCTCTGGCTCTTAGGTGGTTGGAGTCCACCTCCATGGCCTCCACTCGGCCGTTCATCCCTCCATTCTCTCTGCTGTCTGAACACAGCACCTCGTAGTTTCCAGCTTCCAATGCCGAGCGCCATACCCGTCTGTCCATCACCTGGAATAAAACAGAGACCCAATGGTGAGATGAAGGTTATCTGCTGTGACAGTTTCTCTGATCATGAACAGGAATGTGTACCTTCAAGGTTCCCAGAGTCCCCTGGTGGATCCGGTCTTCGATGTCCAGCAGCAGGTCTCTCAGCCTCACCTCCAGAGTCTCAGCTGCAGTAGTGCATTCTGGGACGGATCGGGAGGACTCAGGATTATCTGGATTAATGTGAAAGGTGTGTGTTTGCATAGTGCCAAACATCAGTGTCAGACCTCTGTTTGATCTATATTCTGTGAATTCATTGAGTTTATGGAATGTGACATGTCACCTGTGAATTCACCTGTATGTCTGTACTTGCTACTGTCACAGCTCTGCAGCACTTGTTGCAGCCTCTCTCTCTCCTGAAGCAGCGCCTCCTTCAAGCTGCTCTCTCTGTGGCCTCTAGGGTTCAGGGCCTCGATCAGCTGATCCACCTCCTCCATTGAGCTGTAGAATGCCCATTGGTTGGGACGGTTCACGGGTGGCCCACATGTGTGGAGGGGGACAGGGCTTGAGCCAACACTATCCGGGACGAAGGTGTAGTTAGTCGAAAATTCACTGAACGCAGTTGTATTTCACAAACAGAACCAAAATAAACTGTGACCCACCTTCCCTCAGCTGGCTCCTCCTTGACATCCTCTTCCTCCATTTTAGTTGTGGCGGCGTCCTGTTCAGGTTTTGGCCGCGGCTGCAGCATATCCTCTGTCAAGCCGAAGCAATCGTCCTCCACAAACAGAGCTGAGGCAGAGGGAAGGAGCCAGTATCTGCGATACAGACGATCTCTGCCCAGAGGGAGAAGGCAGGTGCAAGCTGCCGCCTTCTGAAACTGCTCCTGCAGCTCACGAACCTGTGGACAGGACGGACACATCAGTCTTACTGTTCCACGTTTGTGTTCTGTGGTTTATTTGCAAGAAGAGTGAAAACATGAACGTGTAAAACTGACAGGAAATGAACCCAAAATGAGAATAAAGGTTTTTATTTTCATTATTATTATTTTTTGATCACAGCATGGTGGTGGAGTAGTTAGGTCTGCAGTCTTTCTGTGTGGAGTTTACATGTTCTCCCTGTGCTTGCCTGGTTTTCTTCCATGTACTAATTTTTTTCTCCCACAGTCCAAAAAAAATGTTAGGTTAATTGGTGTCTCTATATTTTGGTTTGAATAACAACAACCACACTGGTGTAAAAGCAGGACTGAGTATTTTCCTTTAGCTGAGATGATGTCTTCTTTTATACAACCAACAGTTCAATACCTAAAATCATGAAATTTAAGAAGCTGGAACCAGCAAATCGTTAAGGATTAGTGGTTAAAAAATAATTTTCTGTTTAGTTCCCTTATTATTGACAGGAGACACTTCAGTTTTACTATAAAAAAATAAAAATAAATAATAATAAAAAAAGTGTCTGTTTCTGACCTTCTCTTGCTCCTTCTCAAGCTCCTCTGCTGTCAGGCTGAGTGGGGGGCAGGATGAGGGTTTGGGATCAGAGGTCATCTGCTGCTGCTCCTTTTCTTTTTTTGTGACTTTACCTGGAGAAGAAAGGAGAGACAGTCTAGAAGCAAATTTAACACAGTGTATTCTGTAACTCTGCAGCTTCAATTGGGGCATTCTGCTTATTATTTGTTTTATTTGTTTGCTGCATTACGTTAAAGTTGAAGGGTGAAGTTGACATTTCCTGACTGTGTGTCACAATAAATGCAGTACATAGTTTGCTCATGTTCATGTTGGAAACAGCACTGTTTGACACCGTTACTTAAAATTATTCTAAATTGTTTCGGAGATGTATTTGGTCAATAGATTCAGAACAAAAGAGAGAACTTCTGTAAGTTTCTGTATGTTAGAATTCTGACAGACCTGCGCAGTATACAGCAGTTTTTTTATTTATTTTTTTATTTATTTTTTTATTATTTTTTTTTACCCATCATCATCTTCTTGTCACCGAACGAAGAGTTTTGCTCATCCTTATCCTCGGGGAACTGTTCTGCCGGAGTCTCACTGCAGACACAAACATGTTCCCCAGGTGCATACATTTACTGACATCATGTTTTGACGTACTAGCTGTATCTAACAATGCCCAATAATAACTAATAAATACTGAGTGTGAGCTGACTCTACCTGTTCGTCTGGAGTCTCCCTTTCAGCTCCTGCTCCTTCAGTTTCTCCTCCTTCTCCTTCAGCCTCTGCTCCTGCTCCCTCAGCTTCTCCTCTTTGCGAAGTCGAACCCTTAGCAGGAAGTTAAAAGCTCAATTGTGTTTACCTGCTTGCACATGCATGTATCTCAAGTGTAACTGTGGGTTTCTGCTGTGTATACCTGTGTGCGGCCTCCTCTCTCTCTCTACGATGTTGTTCAGATCTGATCTCCCTCAGCTCCTGTCTGGTGGCTCTCTGCTCCTCCACACAGTCTTCGATCAGATCTCTGCTGGATGCCAACGTCAGCAGCTTTCCAACCAGAGCCTGCAGGATCCTCAGCTTCTCCCCTACACACACACACACACACACACACACACACACACACACAAACATTAATACACACTCTCCTATAGAGTCAGCATGTATCAGTTCATGTTTAACTAGTATGTGACTGGTTTGCAGCTCACCTGGCATCAAGTCATACACTGCCGTACATGAAAGCCTCTTCAGCAGCACCGGCTCGGCCAATCGCAGCTCCACACAGGGGTCGTCCATCAGAGTAAACCCCCCCTGCTTCTGGTATCGGAACTTGGCATTGCCATGGTTACAGTCAGCGCCAGATGCCAGGATGTGCAGCCGCAGGATCTCTGAGAGCGTGCAGCTGTCAAGGTCCAGTTGCTTCAGGCTGCAGCCCTGATGCAGCTGAGGCCAAGCTGCAGCCAGCGAGGCAACAGCACTCAGAGCAGAGTGGGTCGGGTTAGAGTCATCATCCAGAGCCTCTGTCAGGTCTGCACACAACACACACACACACACTATATTTTTAAGAGGGGTCCTCAGTAATCTGGGTTACACACCTCACCACCAATAATCAGCTGTGGAGTTTAGACCAGGAGAAGTTAAAATCAATTGGAGGTTGGCAGTGGGTTAAAGGGCCAGGTAAGACATTTAATCAGTTATGGTCCTCAGAAGGATAGAAATACAATGTGTGAGTCTCTGACCTTCAGCCTGGTCTTTTGCCACCTCCTCCTGCTCCTCGTCCAGAGCTTGAAAGATGGCCGACAGGAAAAAGAACAGCAGCTCACAAAGAGGACCCTCAGGATCAGAACCCACCAGAGCCTCTTCGAGAACCTCTGCGCAGAGACAGACAAGGTGTAAGAACCAACACGCCTATTAAAACCATTACACATTCTGGAAGCTCTGCACAGTGGGAGAACCTTTCCTGGAACCAATACGACAGAGTGGACACCTATTAAATCAAACATTAAAAACAAGAACAAACAGATGTGTTGGAAAATGCAAAATCTTATTAGAACAAATGTAACTCCCACATCCTCCATAAACACAAAATAAATTCAAGCACAGGAACCAAGCAAACCAGATCATCAAATCAGAACAGAAAAGTTAAAATGATTTTAATGTCTGCATCCTGTTCAGCACCTCCGTTCGATCTGTGTGATCGTAAAATGAAAGATGAAACCTAAAAAAAAAAAAAAAAAAAAAAAAAAAAAAAAAAAAAAAAAAAACTTTGACTTGCTGGATCTAGGGTTTTATAGTGAGATGATATTCTAACCAAGAGAGACTCCATCAGGGAATTCATCCTTCAGGTCGAAGGCCTCCCCAAATGCCCGCAGAAACTCCAGAACCATGAGAGCTTCTCCAAAGAGCTCAGCCGGAAGACGTGTTCTCACTGGAATGGGACTGGGCAGCTCCTAAAGGAACCAACACAGAAAACACATCTTGGTTCATTTACAGCTATGAGCTTAAGTTGTGTGTTTCGGCCCAATCTTCACCCACATTCATTTTTGATTATTAGAAAAGGGATTGTAGCTGCAGCACGAGTTCCAACTTAGTTTTGTTGGTGATATATATGAGAGAAACACTTCCAGCAACGTGTGACTTTGATGTGTTTACTGACCTTCAGGTCTTCACACTCCATGTCCTCTCTGGGTTTGTTCCACAGTTTCAGGCGCTCGGCGTATTTCTTCTTCTCTTCCTTAAGTTTCTCTCGCTCCTGTGAATCAGACTCAACACGTTAACACCAAGTTTATTTTGAATTACAGGTGCAGAAAGAACAGAAGTCTCACCCTCTCCTTCTCCAGCTTCTTTTGTTCTTTCTCCTCTCTCCTCCTCTGCTTCTCCTCCTCAAACCTCCTTCTTTGCTCCTCCTTCATCTTCTCCCTGTCCTCCTTCTCCCTCCTTTTGGCCTCCTGCGCCTCCTCCTTCTCCCTCTTCATTCGAGCTTTGTCATGAGCTGTAGCAGCCATCTCCTCCCTCTGCTGTAGCAGCTTCAGCTTCTCCTCCGCTGCCTTCAGCAGCGACGAACCCTCCTGGAACCATGTCACAAAGATTACTCCTCAGAAATACTCTTTCCATTCAAACTACGTAAACAAATGTTTTACCTCCAGCATGGAGCAACTTCAACAGGTCATACGCAAACTTAAAGTTGATGCTGCAGCCAATTACAGCTATTGTTCTCACCTGTTCAGGTAAGCCACACCGCCCACTTTTAGAGGGGTGGCTGAAGGGAAACAGCGGGGGCTCATCAGGGAAGAATTGAGAGAAAGTCTGTTCGGACAGCCGGTACTTAGCCACTGTCGAGGGCTGAGACAGAATGAGACATTGTTATCAGTGTGAACACAGAACGCCTGGGTAAAGAAACACAGGCACAGCAGGACACCGAGGGTCATGGGTAATGTAGTTCTCACCTTGAGTGAAATGGTACCATTCTGAGGTTCACAGTGTTGTTTGAAGAGCAGCTTCAGTCTCTCTCTGGACAGAGTTGTCTTCCTACGACTGGACAGACAAACTATCAATGTAACTAATCATGTTTGTACCTCAGATACGTGTAAAGATGTATGTGCAGTAAAAACTGAAAAGGTACCATCCAGACCGTAGCTAAAAAACTGCTATGACTCCTTCCATCAAGATTGCGGGGTTTATTTCTAATTTGCCAATCAGCAATAAGCCAATATTACAGTTTAGCCCCAGTGTAAACTCTGTGTGAATGCAGTTATATTCAGTGTTTAAACAGTATGACTGAATGTCTGCAGGTCAGACTCACCTGATCTGACTGGCTTTGACGGTGAATGGCTCGCTGTGTTGGGTCTTCAATAGCCTCACGGTGTATTTAAACACTGATGGACTCAGAGGCTTCTTCTTCTTCTTCCTGTTGACAGATACACACACCATATCACCACATTTTTCAACTCTTCACCCTCTGACCAGGTGACCTTTGACCTACTGACCTGTTAACATGAGATGTGGGGCTCTGGAAGGCGCTGCTGTCATCGTCGCTGTCACTGATGACGATGGTGTTGCTGTCTGTCGGCTTGTCGTGCCCATTAGCAGTTGAACCTCTGTTCAAACTGGAATGTGGTGAGTGTACCAGAAGGATCTCACATACATGTCTATAACACACACGCACACACAGAGTCATGAGGGAACGCCCCAGAACACTTAAGGAGCTGACTGTATGGACGACAGGTAGACAAGTCTCCCAGAATGCATTTTAAGACAAGCATCAACACCCAGACTCGCTGCTCATGCACCTCTCAACTTAAAAATAAAAATATGAATTAAAAAAAATAAAAAAATAAAGCACCTGCTCAGATGCGGTTATTAAACAGCGTTTCAGGTTTCTCTGCTCCCCCAACTTTTGTCTTTAACCTGTACTTTTTTTATTTATAGAATCAGTGATTTGAATTAAGGCCCTGTTGGCTGATGAGGAGTTGGCAGCCACCAACTGGAAACCTCCTCACTCCCTCACCACTGGACTAGTGAATGGAGCTGCTGGAGCCGTTTGACCTGTTCTAACTTGTGCAACCACATCTAACTCCCACCTACTATTCTGGTACCTGGCTCCGTTGCGTCCTGTGACATCTACTGTCTCTCCGGGGAAGAACCGGTCTTTGACGAAGGTGTAGACATCCTCGCAGAGCTCTGTCAGTCTGCAGCGATGGCTCAGAGAGGCCAGGTGGAGCAGAGGTACCACCAGACACTGAGGAAAGTTCTGCAAGTTCTGCTTCGCCCGTCGCTCACTTTCCAACGCCTCCAGGTACGTAAGGCCAGCTCGGCCCGTCAGAGCACAGCTCCACACTAAACTGTTACACAGGATGGTTCTCTCAAAAAACTCACTGTGGAAGCGAACGAGGAGATATTCCAGGTTAGTGTGTCTCGCACTTGAGGTTTTAGCGTAGATAAATCAAATCACAGTTCCTTCTGTATTGAAGGCATTTTCAGAATATTCCACAATTCTAAACTGAAATTGGATCAAATATTTTAGGATAAAAAGGATGTTTCTCAGGTGGTGACTCAGCCTCTGAAAACAGAAATGACACATTTCCTTGTTTGATGTGTTCACATGAGGCAAACAAAAACATTATTTTACATGTAAATAAAGTAAATTCCACATACTTGACTGTACTTTATGAAACTTTATCTTTGACTTCTAATTAAAATCAAGCCAGGATACATATGATTATGGATTACTCAGCAAACTTTTTTCTATGTCATTTAATTGTTTGTGGAGCTGCAACAGATTAAAAGAAACCTATTCTGATTATCAATAAATTTATATTTTAAACAACAAAACATGACCTGGATTCTCTTTTTAAAATGTGAGATAAATTACAGTAAACTGAACATGTTTGGGTTTTGGACTACTGGTTGGACAAAGGACATCTGAAGACATTGTCACCTTGTCTGAAGACAACAATGATGCCGACCCCTGTCAGGTACTAATATTAGCGTTTAAACAGAAACCTCTGGCTGTTGGCTTACTTATGCCCTTTCTCAGTTTGTGCAAAGTTACGTTTTTTCCACCGCAGCTCAGCAGGGAAACTTAGAGAGGGAAGTTTGTACTGAAAGTAACTTTGGATGACAGATAAGTGCCCGAAAATCCTTAGCACATAACAACTGTGACTTTTGTTCCCATCACTCCCATTAAAGATGTATTCAAATCAGTCTAAAATGTCTGTCTGAACAAGACCACTGATCAGTGTCACGGTTTCTAAGACAACCTGTGGATTGAAAACATGTTAAAAACTGAGATCCTGTCCTTTAACCTCTGCCTACCCCTGAGTCTTGGGAACTAACGTTTAGCTCGTGTTAAACTCTCCGGACTAAATAAACCGTGTCTTTCGTGACACGGGGCCTGCTCCCACTCAGCTAGCGGCTAAAAGTAGCTGAGCTAACCACCCACTGACAGCTTCACGGTTAGCGGCACAGCTAACAGCCATTAACCAACTTTAGCTGGTAGCTAGTTGGCTAAGTTAGCTAAGTTAGCTTGCACTACACCTGCCCCTCTAAAACTGCGGTCTGACAGCGGCCAGGTGTTTTCACCCGCTTCCTGTCTGCGGACGGAAACGTGTAACTTTTATTAAGCTCACACAAGTTTTACTTTTCATTGAGAATAAAGTTTGCTTTGTGTTGTCTGGAAGTTTGCCAACGGACCAACTGTCAGTCATCGGGACATCAGTCAAACTTCCCCTCGTTCGTTCTAACTGCTCCTTAACAGACCCACAGCCTACAAAGACTTACTCATAGGTCCTGAAGACTTCGTGAGTTATTTTACAGAGAAACACCTCCTCGTCTGGCCGCAGGTCCGCCGGAGGTTTCTGCCGGATGAAGGGTTTTCTGTGGAGAAGCGGCATCTCTCAGCCCCGCTTCCACCGGCCGCACTTTGAAAGTGAACAAAAAAAAGAGGGAGACCGGCTCACAAACACCGAATATAAGACACCAACTCCAGTCAACACCAGTCAAACTCCCGCCTCAGATTGTAGCCGGGGTCCTGAAGTGAAAGTAACGGAGGGGAGACCGAGCTGAAGATGGGCTCTTTTGTTAGGCGATAATCTGCCCACATGGAAGTGTGCTCCTCACGGTCTGAGCTGACACGGTCCGATCCCCGGCCCGAAGAAACACCACCGCAGCTACAACCCGCAGAGACCCGGGAGAACACCGCAGAAACGGGTTCCGGGTGGTTCTTTACCGAGTTGTGTAACGATGAGGCGATAATCCGCCGAACAAACTGAAGAAGAAACAAGTCTCCGGCTGAGAGCGGCTCACTGGCGGCTTGTTGACCAAGTTTAACTCCACTTCACGGCCCCCACACGAAGCTGGGAATTTTAAGTTTTTAACTCCTCATGTTACTGTAAATTCAGTGTGATAGGGCTTAGTAACAAACTAAGCCTAAAGACATGTTGTTAAACATGTAAAATACACACAGCCATAGTAAAAACATAAAGACAAGCAGCCCACTGTGCTTCAGTCCAAATTTGAAGTACTCATGCTGAATAGAGTATTTGATTTTATGTCACTTGATGCAACTTTTAATCAAATACACTTTACTCCACTGCAGTTACCTGGCAGATGTACTAGGTACTATGCAAACACTGTTTAACCTTGGTGTAAGAATTATTTTGGCTCTTTACTGCAGTACAAGTACTAATATAACAGTGTGAAATATATTACAAATATGAGTCCTGGATTTCAAATCTTGCTCACATGAAAGTTTTGAAAAATACTTCAGTTATACTCTTGCAGTAAGGTGTCAGTATAATTTTCCTGTTGTCTATATTGTTAAGTATTCTGTACAGGACTCTGAGTAAAAGAATATTTTTGATGATGTTTTGATCATAATAGAAGCTTTTTTTGTGATCATCAAATTAGGAGATGATGAGTCCACACAGACATTCACAGTTTGTTCTGTCTGAACCTCAAATTGTGAGTGATGTTAAGGACAAGCACGGAATCCTCAGATGTCCATAACTGCAACCAGGGAATATCTGGGGTTTAAAAATGAAAAACTACATCAGCTGTTAACAAGTAGCTACTGGATATGTTTAGCTCCACTTGTCACAGTTGATATCAAAGCTTTGTATCTTAAAAGTTTTTCCTGTGATATAACTGCAGGATTCCTAAACTGTTAAGTGATGCTCTCAGATAAATGTAGAAGAGTAAGGAGTACAGTACTTCCCCTACTTCCCACTTACCTCTCCAATACTGCAGATGAATACTACCAACTATATTCAACAATTCAGTTACGACATATTGTTAAAGACTAACATAAAATTGAATTTCACAAACTTCCTAAGTTTATAATCAGCTCCATCTAAAGTAGGATAGTATTTCTGTTCTGTGATGGTATGTTTAAACTGCTCAGCATTTGTGGTTTTAAATTAATTTACTGATGAAATAACAAACCAGTCAAAATAAGTAGTTATCCGTTTAACCATTAAGTTTCCTACTAAAAAAACGTCAAAAGAACAATTACATCAGATAAAATACTAACAACGTCAATTGTAGGCTCTTAGAATCCTCACTACATCATCAAATTTCTTTTGTCAGATAGACAGTCCAGAACTACAACAGTGAGTTAAGTGGCCTGTTTTAGTGAGACACGGTAACTCAGACACGTAACAGAAACTTTAAGGTCCTCTCAAGACGCTAACTTTTTCAGATGTTGTGATGTTCCTGAACACACCTTAACAGTGGAGTAGGAGGAAGAGGCTTCGCTGTCCTCCGCAGCACCGATTGGTCAGCTGCCCTGCCGCTCCACAGCTCTCAGCCAGTGGTTGGCCAGGAAACGGGCCCGCTATGTGTTGCGAGTGAAGCTGAACCGCGACGGCGAAGCGGGGGCGGTGACGTCAGAACAGTGAAAGACAGGAAGCGTTGACGAGTCTTTTTTGTTGGGTTTTTTTTTTTTTTGCGTTGAGTGTTGACGCAGGGTGTGTAATAGCAGGAGGTGATATCATCAGCGAAGAGTCAATAAGAATGCACAATAAGCTGCTATTTAATATTTTTATTTACTCTAATCCTGATCGTTTGTTTCTTTGAACTCAGACCGAGATTTATTTGTGAATCAATGGGTCAACTTTGATGAATCCGTTGAACATTTGTGTCTTTATGTCTCTCTGACTGAGAGCTGGGGCAAAAACAGAATTTCTAAATGACAACCTGTTGATTTGGGGGAAAAAAATCACATGTATTTTTTTCAGTGTTTCCCTCACTGATATTTTAATAGTACATAGTACATTTTAATAGTTTCATAGTACATCTATACTGTGTACGACCACTAAAAACGGAGAAGTCTACAAAGAAATGGAGTTAAGTCTATTTCTTTAAAGGCTACTGCCTACTATTGTAATTTATGGTTTTAAAGGTTTATTCCCACTATGTCACTGGTTTCCTATTTTATTTTAATCTAATTTATTTGTCTTTATTAAGCTTCATTGATCAGGCTTTTATCTTTTGGTTGTTTTTTTAGGTCTATTAATGTCCTTTGCTCTGGCATATAATAATCGTTTTAGTCGAATGTGAACCACCTGTATGATTAAAGTGTAACTGTCAAGCATCTGGTGGAGGCAGGTTCTTCGGTTTAACTGGAGAGTTAATTAAAAAATTAATTTAAACCCTGACAAGACAAACCCTGAAGGGTACAAACTTTTTTCATAGAGTAAAATATAATAAAAATTATCCAAAACTATAAAACAGAAAAAAGAAAAAAAATGTATTTCAAGTGAAAACCGACATCAAAGCATCAAATATTTATTAAAACCTGAGAATTTGACTTCTTGCTGTTTTTTTATTAATAAAATAAAGGAACACACGTTTTAATGACAACAGCATGACAAGTGCAACAACAAAGGAACCAAGATACTGACTGGATGGTTTCAGAGTTCTGAGCTGGAATCTAAAAACTGTAGTCCAAACCAGTTCAGACCACATCCATATGAGCCCAGAGCAGTTCAGAGTCAAAGCAGTTCAATGCACTTTCAGATCAGGCCAGACAATTAAGAAAATGTCCAAATCAGTCCGGCTCAAATAAGTCCAGTCCAGACCACAAGCCCAAAGCATCAGAGAAATTGGGACTAGTTGAGAATCAAACAGATGAAGTTCAGACTAGCTCAAATTAATCTAGACTAATTCAAACCAGATCTTAAATCTGGCTGATTGAAGTCAATCCAGAGCAATGCAGACCAACACAAACCCGTTCAACCTAGTCCAGACCAGTTCAAGAATCAGACTAGTTCTGAACAGTGTGAAGCAGCACAAACCAGTCCAGACAAGTTCATATGACCCGGTACAGGTGGATCTGTCTGAGACTGTCTGTGTCTGTGTCTCTCCCCAGGTAAACGTCATAGTCCACAGGCAGTTCCTCCACCCACCCGGGCTGCAGTGCCTCCTGCTGGACACAGTTCGATCATATCATTAAACAGGAACCTTTAAACGACCAGAGAGCTGATGCTCCCAGTTCCTCCAGAAAAAACCTGGTTCATCTTTCTTATTTTCAGTGCCTAAACTCAAAACTGTGTTGACTAACAAACTTCAGTAATTGTGTGTACAGGTGGGTTTTACCTGCAGAGCGTTCAGACTCTCCTGTAGACTGGGAACCGTCACCAATAGAGCTCCTCGCTTCCTGAAGTTCTGCGTGATGAACCTCCACGCTCTGAACACACACAAAATGTGTGTATTTCTGTGTTCTTTCTGTACTGACTGAATTTAATATTTGTGTATCTTTCTGTGTTTTTTATATATTTGAGTATTTCTATTGTATTTCTGCATACATACTTGGAATCTGTATGTCCTTACCTCAGCTGCTCGCTGGGCTCCATGAAGAACTCAAACACGTTGTTCATGATCAGAACATCAGCATTCTGCAGCAGAACGTCCTGCGTGCAGATGTCAGCATGAAGAACCTGCAGGGGAACAGGCTCTACTTATCAGAAACAGCTTATTTGAGTTCTACTCTCTTTACACAGATTGTGATGTCACAGCCTGGTGGGTAAACCTTTCACAAACACTGATCCTTATTGATCTGTGTTTTAACTTGACAGATCAGTTAAGTGGTTAGTAGTTGGAACAGTGTTTTGGCTGAAGCAGAGTTGCAACATTAAGAACTAGAATGTAGGCAATACAGTTACAATAAAACTAAATAAATCTGAGTGAAAACCAGCAGAATGGAGCTGTATGAGGCAACACGATTTTTTTCTGTGTTGTTCTGCTTTTTTTGTTCTCTGGTCGCTGTGTCTTGAAAGGTTAGGTAAATGAAGAAGTGTAGGTACCAATGATGTCATCAGTGACGTCACATAACTGCCTTTAAATGTCTGTTGCATAGTCTGGTGTCAGAGAAACAATGTTTTGTTACAGCTAATGGTGCTACAAGGTAGTAGTGGGAAGTTGCGCATGTAGCTTCTTCCGCATCTTCCTATCCACTTAAATCTCTTAAAAAAAAAAAATCCTTTCTGCTCTTTCTCGCACTTGCATCTCGTGAACTAATAACACTTCTCTGATAGGACTTTGCTTTGATGTTTTGTCCTTGACTTAGATTTTTGCTGCCTTGTATCTCACTTGTAAGTCGCTTTGGATAAAAGCGTCTGCTAAATGACTAAATGTAAATGTAAATGTAGCTGTGGAGGTACGCGGAGAAACGGGTTTGTGGACTTATCATCTTAACATTTTCTGTGGAAATACTTTGTTATGAGCTCAATTGTGGAACATGGAATTCAATAACAGTTGGGTGTTTGTCATACAACGATGTCTGGACTGGATCATTTTTGGACCACCCAACACCTGTAAGCCTGTCTCTATAAAAGCATTAGGAAATGACTGATGAATTCTGTGGGCCATTCAGAAACGAACCTGAACTCTGTCATTAAGTCTGAATCTGAGCAACACATCGTTCTGCAGCTGAACAAATTCCTCACTGAGCTCCACACCGATCAGCTGAGAGGCCGAGCTGTACACGTAGCCCTGAACACACATTAACACACAGACACACAAAAATACAGTCAACAATTCAAATTCCTTTTGTTCTGTGATTCCATTCTATAATTTTATTCATGTTCATGTGTCTTTGTAGATTTAGAGAAAGCGTATGAGAGGGTGCAGAGAGAGGAGCTGTGGTATTGTATGAGGACGTCTGGAGTGGCAGAGAAGTGTGTTAGAGTGGTGCAGGACATGTATGAGAGCTGTAAGACAGTGGTGAGGTGCTGTAGGTGTGACAGAGGAGTTCAAGGTGGAGGTGGGTCTGCATCAAGGATCAAGGCTCTGAGCCCCTTCTTGTTTGCTCTGGAGATGGACAGACTGACAGATGGGGTTAGCAGGGAGCAGGTGGAGGAAAATCTACAGAGGTGGAGGTCTGCTCTGGAAAATAGAGGAATGAAGCTTAAGACAGAATACATGTGAATGAGAGGGACCCAGGTGGAATGGTGAGGTTACAGGGAGCAGAGGTGAGAAAGTTGCAGGACTTTAAGTACTTAGGGTCAATGGTTCACAGCAACAGAGAGTGTGGAAAAGAGGTAAAGAGGCGAGTGCAAGCAGGTTGGAACGGGTGGAGAAAAGTGTCACAAAGAGGAGATTTATGGATGTAGTGAGAGAGGACATGAAGTTAGTTGGTGTGAGTGAAGAGGATGCAGAGGACAGGGTTAGATGGAGGCACATGATTCGCTGTGGAGACCCCTGAAAGGGAACAGCCGAAAAGAAAAGAAGAAGTAAGAAGAATTATATTCATGTTCATCATAAGTTTGATCCCTTCTGTTTTATTTTCTGGATGACTGTGCCCTGTGGGGGTGCTGCAGGTCTCTGTTTCACATTAATGTGCTGTTGCTCTGTTTAATCAAATGAGTCATGTCACTCTGTGATAATCATTATTGTGGAACAATCACATCCATCTTTTATATAAATGTTTTTCAACTCAGATTTTGGTTGAACATGTGAGTTAAACTGAAGGAACTGTTGGTGTCCTCTGCTGGGTGTGTGTGTGTGTGTGTGTGTGTGTGTGTGTGTGTGTGTGTGTGTGTGTGTGTGTGTGTGTGTGTGTGTGTGTGTGTGTGTGTGATGACCTCTGACCCCATACAGAACAGCTCCCAGTCTGGAACCAACGTCCACCAGCATCCGACCACTCAGGTCTGGGAGGACGTTGTGGAACAGAAACTGAAGCTCTGACACAGAGAAAGAGTGAGAGATGAAGTCTGCAGGAGGAGAAGAAGCAAACTGTGAGCACGTCTCCAAACAAAATGAAAGTAAAGCACACAATAACACACTGGTTGGTTCCCACCCAGAGGTGCAGTCCTGGAGGATCCACAGCTCAGGCAGTAGGTCCGGCTCATGGTTCCCTCCTCACACAGAGCATCCACCTGCTCGTCATCATACAGGAAACTGTCCACATGGACTGTCGGCCGCGTGCACTGCTGCATCTGAAATGCATACCTTCATCTTTATTATCATTGTCATCACCATCATCATCAAAAAAAAAACTGCTGACCAAATCTTTTTGGAGCAGCTGGGTCATACATTGCTCCTGACAGCACACTTTTCCCTTACAGAACACAATAAAATGTTGTAGTAGTTTTTATTAACAGTGTGCAGTCTGCTGTAGTACTGGTTGGCAGTATTCCTATAAGCAGAAATCCCTACAGCACCTTGTGGTGTGCAGCAGTCTCAGAGGCCAACATGGCATCCAGAGGCAGGCGGGCTCTCAGGTCGTCAGCAATGCTCTGCAGCATCACCGTTCTGTTGTCCAGCTGCAGGTCGTCCAGCTCGTCTGCAGGAGACGCACACACAGGCTTCTGGGTAACGTAGTCCGAGTAACTCACCACTGTATTCAGGTGTATCATTGTTGAGGTGAATAAAGTACACAATACTCAAGTTGACAAGCAAGTACTTCCCTTAAAAAGTACTCCATGACAAGAAGTACCACATTAAAAATGTGTATTCAAGGAGCGTAAAATGTACTTGAAGTCCAAAAGCATGAGTACTGCAGTAAAAGTAAAGTATTTGACCCCATTTAGCCTCATAAATAAAGTTTCAGCAAAAAAATAAATAAATGTAAACTGCAAACAAATTTTCGTTTGAAACATTTTTAGTGATGAATAAAAACCTGACGACAAAGGTCGGTTTTAGAGACATTTGTCGTCAGAAGCAGCAGCACATAAAGGTGGAGCTGATTTTTTTTATTTTCATGTACTGACTGATACTTCATTCATTCACAGTACTACATCAGTAGGTTTGGTTTCAGTGGATTCTGCTTTAACAACCATGAAGCTGTGAGATACACGGAGTGGAAGAAAAAGTAAAGTACCTTCCACTCCAACAAACCCACTGACGCTGATGCTTCAGTAAAACTGGACTCTGGATCAGACCATGTGTGAGGTGAGTTGTTCACCTGAGTTCCGGATCCAGTGGAGCAGCTTCGGGAGCTCGGGCGGACTCACTCGGCTAAGCAGTTGCTTCAGCTCTAGCTTCGCCTCAGAAAGATTCATGTTGACTCGCAGACGGCAGCAGAATCCGCTACGCAGCTCCCGGAAACGTGTCTGAGGTTTAAGGTGGACCCTGAGACCGGACCTATATTTGACCCAACAGCAGGTTCAAACATTAAAAAACCTGTCACAGTGATGTCACTTATTACAATCTGACCTAAGCACATGAGTAAGTGTCAAAAGACGTTTATATTATTAAAACAATTAAATGTACACTGACTTTTTTCCTCTAAATATCAGACGACCTTAAGAGACGTGTTTTTTTTTCTAAAAACTTTATTGACTACAAAAATATGAATTAATCTGTAAACTATTGTAGTTCCACTTTGAAGACAGAGAATCAGTAGAATCAGCCACATGCAGAGGCAGGAGCGTTCCACAGTCTGGGAGCCACAGACTAAAAAGAAGGATCCCCCCGATTTTTAAAATAGGTTTTAGGGACCACGATTTTGACCTGATGACCTCAATGGTCTAGAGGAGCCATAAGGGGTCAACGGGTCCGAAATGTACTCAGGAGCATTGCCATGAAGGACTCTATAAGTGAGCACCAGGATTTTAAAATCAGTTCTATATTTGATTGGTAACCAGTGAGGAGAATATAAAACCGGTGTGATGTGGGATCCTCTGCTGGTTCCTGTTAAAAGCCTCGCTGCTGAGTTCTAAACAATCTGAAAGCGATTTATAACACGTTTGCAGACAAGTGAGTTAATAGTCCAAATGAGATGAGAAAAAGCATGTATGATCATCTCTAAGTCTAAGCCTCATTTTAGAAATATTCTGTAATTGATAAAAATAGTTTTTGACTATCTGTACTGAATGTTGATCTAAGGACATAGATTGATCAAATACAACAACAAGGTTCTTGAGGCTCGACTGAACAGAGGAGCCTAAAGAACCAAGGCGTTGCCTGATCTGCAGAATTTTCTTATCTGAGGCAACAATCAAAGTTTTTGTCTTTTTTGGATTTAGTTGAAGGTAGTTACTGCCCAACCACTCCCTATTACAAGACAAACATTCCAACAAGCTAGACAACAAGTGAAACTCAGACTCCCAGAAAGAGCAATACAGCTGAATATCATCAGCATATAAGCGATAAGCACATGCTTAAAACACTGAATTATCTGAGCAAGAGTTGTCATATAACATAAAAACAGCAAGGGACCTAAACCTGATCCCTGTGGTACTCCACATGAAAGAGGGATAGTGTCCGACATGATCTGGTTTATCGCAACAGAAAAAGTTAATGTTGTTGAGGAAGCTGGTGATGGAGGTGTATACAGAGAGATGGGTTTGGACCATAGGATTTCTGAAAGGGTGTGATAAACACTGAACTCCACAAACAAAAGCCGTGCATGTGTTGAGGGCTGTTGAGGTGGTCTGGGATGTAAAGGGGACTCACGTTAACTGCATCATCTACTGTAGGCATAATGCAGGGGGTCCAGCAGGGGCCCTGTGATGGCGTTCAGGTGGTTCAACTTTAGTTGTTCAAAGGATTTCAAGACCACAGATGCCAGAGCGAATGGCCTGTAGCTACTTGGTCCTGTAATGGAAGCTTGGAGTTGTATCTTTCAATCCTGATGTAGGATTTCTTAGTGTCACTTAGTTTATCTAAGTTTTCAGCTGCAGCTTCAAAACACTCCAGTCTGTGCAGCCATTGCTCCATCTCCTCACAGTTGCAACTACAGGCTTTAGAGATTTTAGTTTTTCCTTGTGGATCAGGAGGTGATAAATCATGAAGTGACCTGAGTGACCCAAAGCTGCTCTGTTCCGAATAGTCGTGACTCAGACTTGTTTTCCTAAAGTCTCCAAATATGATGAAAATGTAGTCTGGGTGTTTGTGTTTTAAGCTAGTTATATAGTCAGATAATTGCGGCAGTGCAGTCATTTAATATGCACAAAGCTTAGAAGATAAGATGATTTAGAATTTCTATCTGTAATAAAACCAATGTGGCAATGTGCCACACAAAGACATAAAAACAGCTTTTATAAAACCAATTTTCTCAAAATCAGTTTATCATCTATAATATTTTTAATGTTTGCCAACAATGTTTCAGTACTTCAAAAATGAAACTTAGGCTGTGTTATTGTTGGTGCAGCACCATTTAGCAAAACAAATGTGACAAAGCTCCACCCCTCACCTGACTCACCTGAGACAAAACAAGAAGCGGCTATTTTTTCTCTGACACTAAAGAGACACCACCTAACAACCAGATGCTCAGATTCACTTCAGACCAAACCAACAACTTCCTATGACTGAGTCCAGCTACAGGAGAGAAAAGAGGAAAACTACAACACTGCTGCTTCAACCTGCTGACACCACACACTGAAGGTGAGTTTGACTAAATGTGACTCAAAGTGAAAGTAATGTTAGTGAAGTCAGTAAAGGAGGGAGGAGAGTCATGGCTGACTGTACTTTGTGTCGGCTGTGTTCACTCACAGACTAAATGGCTTTCAGACCTTCAGAGAGTCTCTGCAGTCTGCATTCGGAGAAACTCAAACTCTTCTGTCTGGACCATCAGCAGCTAGTGTGTCTGGTCTGCAGAGATTCAGAAAAACACATCAACCACAGGTTCAGACCCATTGATGAAGCTGCATTGTATCACAGAGAGAAGCTGCAGAGATGCCTGAAGGACTTGCAGGACAAACTGGAGCTCTGTAAAAATGTTAAAGGGAAATTTGATCAAACAGCAGAACACATTAAGATCCAGGCCCGACACACAGAGAAGAAGATTCAGGAGCAGTTTAAGAAGCTTCACCAGTTTCTACAGGAGGAAGAGGAAGCCAGGATGGCTGCACTGAGGGAGGAAGAGGAGCAGAAGAGTCAGAGGATGAAGGAGAAGATGGAGGCTCTAAGCAGAGAGATAGCAGCTCTTTCAGACACAGTCAGAGACACAGAGGACGAGCTGAGAGCTGAAGACGTCTCATTCCTGCACAACTACAAGGCTGCATTGGACACAGTCCAGCAGCGCCTCCTGCTGGAGGATCCACAGCTCTCCTCAGGAGCTCTGATAGACCAGGCCAAACACCTGGGCAACCTGAGCTTCAACATCTGGAACAAGATGAAGGACGTGGTCTCCTACACTCCTGTGGTTCTGGATCCAAACACTGCTCATCAAAAACTGATCCTGTCTGAAGATCTGACCAGTGTGACATATGGAGACAAACAGCAGCTTCCTGACAATCCAGAGAGGTTTGATTTTCGCTGGTCTGTCCTGGGCTCTGAGGGTTTTAACTCAGGCACTCATAGCTGGGACATCGAGGTTGGAGACAGTATGGACTGGGAACTGGGTGCGTTGGCAAAGTCTGTGAAGAGGAAGGGACACATACAATCTGGTTTATGGACAATATGGTTTGATGATTGGTAAATATGCAGCATGGTCACCACCAGCTCTAGAAACTGTTCTCCCAATACAGAAGAAGTTCCAGAGGATCAAAGTAATTCTGGACTGGAACAGACGAAAGCTGTGTTTCTTTGATCATGATACTAACACACACATACACACCTTTACACACACTTTCACTGAGATGATGTTTCCATATGGAATATGGAATAACCTCCCAGTGAGGATTTTACCAGTGAAAGTCTCTGTGACAGTGGGATAGAGCAGTTAGAGATAAACACAGGTGGTGGAAGAACACACATGAAAAAAAAGTGCAAGCTAGGGCGTGGTCATAGCCACAGCCACAACTCCACATTACTTATTTATTATCATAATACAGGTAAACATAAACTAATTGTGCACAACTATGTTGGCCTATTCTTTGTGGTGCACTTTATTCATGTTCTATATGCATGTATGCTGCAACAAGAGTGCCGACTAGCTTTAGCAAGAGAGATCATATTTCACCTTTACTAGCTTCTCTCCATTGACTTCCCATAAAATGTAGAATATAATTTAAAACCCTGCTTCTTACATATAAAGCTCTGAACGGTCAGGCTCCATCATATGTAAAAGACCTCATAGTTCCACAGACCACTTCAATCTCAGAATGCAGGCCTACTTGTGGTTCCCAGAATTTCCAAAGGTAGAATGGGAGGCAGAGCCTTTAGCTATCAAGCTCCTCTCCTGTGGAATCAGCTCCCAGTTCAGATTCGGAAAGCAGACACCATCTCTACTTTTAAGTCTAGGCTTAAAACCTTCTTATATATATATATATATATAAACCTATAACCTAGTTAGTTATAGTTATGCTGCCCCCCCCCCCAATGCACTTAGCTATGCAATGCACTTAACCCTCTCTCCACTCCTCTCATCCAACATTTATTTGTCACCATTGTATGACATTCAAGCATCCAAGCAGCAAGAGGGAGGGGGGCTGTTTGATAAACCGTTGGACTCTGGTTCTTAAGGACTACAGCACAATCCGGCGTACTGTAATCCTGCACCCGATCCTCGCAACTAGAATGAAGCTCCAGCTGTTTGCTGTGACCGGGGCCACCCTGTCTGAGTGGTGAGAGTCTGTTTATTGACATCTCTATGATGTGATGAAGCTTAAAATCAAACATAACACAAGCTGCTATCAGACCTCAAACGCTTAACATTAATCTTTGTGTTTCTAATTCTATGTATTTTTTGCCATTTTGTGCCCATTATTTGAGTGTAGACTGAATAGAGAGACAGGAAAACGGGGCAGAGAGAGAGAGAGAGGGGTGTGACATGAAACCAGGGTCCACCGTTCAGGTGTCAAACGGGGGAGATTATGATTACAGAGTCCGTGTCCTTAACCACTACCAGGCAACTATAAGACACCCCCTCTTCATGTAAATCTAACCAACATTTAACACTGCAGGTACAACGGCTGGACTCTCAGACTAGAGAGAAACTTTCTGAGCCGGTTCATCCCTAACATGCAGCCTCTACCCTACATGTCTGCTACTGCCACCACCAGCTCCACCTCTGCAGCCTCTGCCTCTCCGGCAGTTTCCTCCACCGCTACAGCCTTCACCCCTCACCCCATGCCTTGCACCACCGCCAGGCAGCAGATCCTGAGGGAGGAGCAGCAGTCCCTGGCCATGGAGATGGATGAACTCCTCAGAGAGCCTAGGAAGAGACACTTTCAACCCCAGACTTCAGCAACCTCCCCTTCTGAGGCAGCAGCTTCCAACTCTGCAGCCTTCACTTCTCTAGCAGTTGCCCCCAACTATCCAGCAGCCTCCACCTCTGCACCCGTGGCCTCCAACTCTCCAGCAGCTACCTTCACCCCTCACCATGTGCCTCGTACTACCGCCTGGCAGCGGAGGCTTAGGGAGAGGCAGCGTCAGCTGGCCATGGAGGGGGGGTGAACCCCTAAGACAGCCCAGGAAGAACTTCACCCACTTCCTGTGTCGTTGCTGTGGCCAACCAAAGACCAAGCAGTTTGGTCACAGCCGCTTCAGAGGAGAACACTTCTGCTCCACTGCAAAGGGCTGCTCGGTGGAGGAGTGGCTGACAGAGAAGAGGAAGCAGCATTCAAAGAGTGAGTCTGCTCTACACCATCACATCTGTTTTAGTGTGGAAGTGTTTGTGTTCAGGTGTTTTGACATGTGTTTGTGATTTATTCCCTGCAGAGTAAATCCAAACTGTTCAGCTGGTGAGTTGTTGGATTTAAAAACATATTGCACAATATACTATTTTAAGTACATTTCTCATGTCATTTTTTGTTTTCTTGCATTTCATTGTGAAGCACCTTGTTCACTTAGTTTGAAAGAGTACTGTACAAATAAATATTATCAGTCCTTTAACAAACTGTAGAATCACCCTTTTATTTTCTTTAAGTGTTTTTAACATAGTAAATATATTTTAGTTTCAATGTACAATCTAAAGTTCACTGAAAAATATCATACTTTGTAGTTAAAGCTGCTGCTTCCCTACACCTGAGGTGAAAGCTTTTATAGTGATTTCATTACGTTTCAGAGTTTTCTACTCGTTGTTTGACCACTGGACTGTGTGTCTATGAATAAAGCTGTTGTGGGGATGTTTGTTCCTATTGTAGCTCTGCAGAAACCTTGCTCCTTTGCATGATTTACTGTTTGAACCTGTGGACACCTCCTCCTGGTTTAAGAAACAGGCAATATTACAATTGTGTCAACAGTGAGATAAAACATGTTTCTCTGAAAATACCGAACTACAACACTGACAGGCTTATTCAGTGTTCTTAACATGTATTATGTTAATATTACAACAAACTAGAGATTTACACACATGTCACATGGTGAAGCACTGTATTTTGACATGAATAGCAATTGACATAATGTGTCTTATTTCTTAACATAATAATCATGTATGTATTGCTGCAATGATATCTCAGTAGGAGCTGGATAAATGTTTTACAGCAGCTTTTTCATTTAAACACTTCAAATGATACAGAAAGTTTGACTTTAAAGTTGTGTATCCTCATGTCCCTCCCTAAAGCAGCAGTATTGATTAAACAGCAAACTGACATTTTCCCTCACAGTAAATGGTAGAACACCAGACTGTGTAATCCAACAGAGAGAACATTATGATTATATACAGTAAAATATAATAAGAGTACTCTAAACATTGTTAAAGCAATTTTCCTTCTTGGAAGAATTGTAGACAGAAATCACCGTGATGAACCATCTCAGTTTAATACATGCGGGCATGGAGAAGAACACATGGATGTTGAGTGTTGTTTCTCCCTTGTGTCTCTCAAACCCCTTCTATTTATACTTAAACCGAAGAAAGGAACCACCCTCACAAAACATACATGAAGAAACCAGGTGCAGGCAGTTGACAATCATCACTCTTGTCCCTTTGGTTATCTGAAGATGTCAGTTGAGAACCAATAAAACCCTTTTATTGCACCTTCTTGTAGATCTTGTGACCCCAGGACTCACTGTCTACTACATTGTTTTGGGCCTTATAACAACAAAGTGCCTACTGTGATCTTAAGCAGTCCTCTAAACACGACACACCCTGTGACTTCTTGTCCTCTTTGTGACCTCATCAATAAGCCCATCTTGGTTGACTATTTGCCAATTATCTAACCATATGACTAAATTTACTTTATTCCCCCACAACATCAGCACAACGTAGGGCTTAATAGATGTCACATTGATCCTTGAAACCAGGTCTGGCCTGACTCTCCTGGAGGGTCCTCCGGTCCTGCTCCTCCCTATTCTTCCTTCTCCACTGTCATCCTGGATGGAGGGCATGAGCCGGTTTGTGGGGCAGCAGGAGGCACAGAGGAGGTAAAGGTGGAGGGGGACTGATGATACACATTTGGGATGGAAGGAGGCTTTGTGTGGACTTGTCAATTTTGTAATAAGACAAACGGTCAGACAGTTATAAGCGTTTAACTAATGAGGTCCCACTTGGTTTTCTCCAGATTTCACTGATTACTCTGTCATTTGTACATGTAACAAGGGTTCTGATAAGCTTTTAAGAGCACATGGGCAGGACAAAACTGCAGGCTGCAGAAAGGAGCAGTTTGTCCTTGGGATTGATTACAAAGTGTCCTGTAGAAGTCTAAATAAGTCACTTTCCATGGCATAATTTTTAAATCTACTCAGTTCATGCTGTGAAAAAGAGCTCTGCTGTGTCTCTTCACTGCATAGTCTGCTCCAACACAGGTAAAATCGGAGTCATGCTTCCAAAACTAGTCAGAATTATTTAAATCTACTGATATTCCTGCATGTGACCTAGTAAACTAGTGGGTAAGTGGGGTTTTTCTACTTAACTGCATGGACACGCAAGTCATTATGTACCTTGTTTAGGCTCTGTCTCTCTGTCACGGGGAGGCCATTCTGTAAACACAGTACAATAAGGTGACAGAAATAAGCACCGCATGGCACAAGCAGCTTAAAGATGCTGTAAAATAGCAGAACTTAGTTAGGATCCAACCTGAATGAAGAACAATTTCCTCATTAAATGAGTCATTTCAGTCTCCTTCATGTTTTCTGTTCAGCGTAATATGAATCAAATTCAAACGTCTAGTAGGTTGAAGAGGTCGACTGGTTTGAGTAGCAGCATAATGTTAACAACCTGAAGTCAACTTGAATTCATAGAAACGTCTTTGTCAATATGCTAAATGGACAGAGAAAAAGACATAAATCTGTTTACACATGAATGTTTTATTTTCCAGTATCTGATTCTTCCTGGACTACTTGATGTCTTCACATAATGAATAAATGATGAAGTACTCAGTCTGCTCTGCCTCTTACTTGAACCCATCTGTTTCTCCACAGACACTAGACAGCATGTTTCACTGTGGCCTTGGTAAATTGGTTTCAATCATGGATTTAGCTTTAGTTAGCGACAGGTATCTGATCTGATGTTTGACCAAAGTAATAAAATGATAAAAATAAATAATAATAAAAATAATAATAAAAATAATAATAATAAAAATAAAATGGTTGTTTACCTAACCAGCTGATAATAAAGTGCCAAATGAATGAAAGAAGTGTAAATATTCCAATTAGTTTGAATCTAACCAAAGTAATATGACAATGACTAATAGTATGTCAAATGCAGAATGCACAAAAATCTCTTTTGCTTTGCAGAAGATTTAATAAGAGAAGTTCTTGTAGCATGTTGGCGCCAAGGCTCCTCTTCTCTTTCAGACCAGTTCTGCTTTGGAAAAAACTCTTACCCAAGGTACAGACGAGGCAGGAGGACAAAAACATTTGAAAGCAAGATATTAGAGGTGCAACGATAAAGTGCAGCTGTTTCTGTTAGACAGCTCTGTGGAGCAGAGCCCACATTTTACCTACAAATAAAATGAAAAGTTGAAAGGTCAAAATGATCCCAGACTGGAGAAAATGTCCCTTTTCTCGATGGTTTCATAAATATGTGCATAATAATGAAACAAAAACTAATTCAAACAGCAACAAACAAAGTCTCCTCCTCCTCCTTTGAGCTTCCTGATAAACCCACTTTGGTGCCTCACGACACAGCAGCTTTGTCACGTGATTCTTCTCAACGCGACAGTTCAGGGTTTCGCTCTTTGTGATTGATACACACGCAGACGCTTCACTACTGTTTAACCATCACTCGTCTGGTTTAAAACAGAGATTAAAGAGGCTCTAAATGTCACACATGACAACGGAGAAAACAGAGGAAGAAAACAACGGGAACATTGACTCAATATGAGCTGATGTTTGAGTGAACCTGAGACTGAGATGACACAGTCACACCTGGAGGAAAACTGCTACAATGTGATAAATTAACAAACTCACTGAACTTTATTACGGATACAAATACACGGTCCAGGATAATAACACCGTCACACAAAATACAAACAGCTTTAAAAAGACATTTTATATTTTCACAGTTGACATTAAGCAGATTTAACTTGGTCCGACCAGCTCACAGCAGGAACAGAGACTGGCGGACATCAGCTGCAGCCGCGCTCACAGTCATGGTGTCAACGCAAACTCCACCCGCTGGCTTTGAACCCCAGGAACCTTACAGAACAACCCACAGGACTGAACAGAGTTCCCACAAGTCTCGGTGACCCCTCCCCTGCGATTGCATAGTTCTACGTCACTCCGTAATCACGATTACATGTAATGTAATGAAATGTGACGCCATGTTGAAACCGCTATGCTGCTCTTTTTCCTTCTAGAAGGCCTCTGCTTCGGTTTTGGGTTCTGAGTAGTTCAGGGAATAAACAGTAACTTCTGCTCTCGGTGGAAACCGTGGATATTAAACACAAAACCCACCAGGAAAAAAAATCAAATCAAATAAAATCCGGAAGCTTTTTTGAGGGCGGCTGTGATTCGCGCCAAGACTCATGGGTATTGTAGTAAGTAAATGAGTCGCTGTCCACTCTGGAGGACCGCTGTCCTGCCCACTACTGATCAACTGCATAAGGTGTGTTTTGGTCGTCACGACCTGGAAGACACTAAACTGTCAAGACAAAGAAATAGTTCACGCGTATTTTCTGTTTTTCCTAATGATTTAGTACATTCTCTAAGCAAGAATAATAAATGATAGAACCTTTTTCTTTTATCGCTACATTTCATTACGTTACGTTCACGTTAAGACTCACTGAGTAAATGCAGAAACGTCCAATTAACATGAGCATATTATTGTCATTTGAATAATGCTGAGCCGTTTATTCTGCTATTTACAGGACACAGGAAGTCGTGGTTTCATGTATGAACTACAGCTGGACGTATTATATATAAACACAGTATATATATTTGTACACTCTACAGAAGTTTGGGATTAGAAGAAGTAACTTTATTCTCATAAGGAGCCATGAAATCTCGCGCATGGCTCTGACTGAACTGCCCTAACTCACCTCAACATCAAAAGGAATGTTTTTTCTATCTGACGCATGGATGTGCTGTTCTGATTCTGATTCTATAGCAGGTTAGCAGGTACAAGTTAATATACCATTTACGACTCGAACTTTAATTTACTGTGTTACTCCTTTGAGCATTTATTATTGTTAATCTAATATGACAGTATCGTGCTGCTACTTTCTTAGTACACTCTAGAAAGACACTGTGCCTTGTTACTAACACGTGCTGTCAGTTGTTGAACTGGATCTCACTTCCTTTTAGACCATGAAAGTAATACACTTCATCTAATCCTACCTGGGGATTTGTCGGCTCACAAAACATGAACTTTTATTCAAATCAAATATCATTAGAATCTGAATTTTGTAGTCCCAATTTAAAAAAAGAGGGGAGGGGAGGGGACTATGTTTGAGAGTTTGAGATATTTTGTTGAAATAAATTAGGTTTTATTCATGGAATGCGGTATAACGATATTTGTATTTTCTTTTGCACCGAACGGTAAACGGATTAGGAGCCGGATACCTGTTAATGGCTCATCAGTTGACATCAGTCCCGTCTAAATGTGAGTAAAACCAATGATGGTTCAGCTTTGGTGTCTGCGGCGACAGGCTGACACCTGCTGCTGAGCGTGAGGAACTGCAGCTCAAATGTAGAACAGAGAAAGAAGCAGCAGGAAGCAGGAGGACAGTTGGTCTTTTCCTTTTCTGGCTGTAGTCAGCACAGCCAAGGCAAGAGCTGCCTCACTAAAGTGAGTCAAAGGACTCTGATGAGAAGCTGCTGCGGCTGTGAAATGCTGCTGGTTTCTCTATCCTGGTCCCACATGAGACCAGCAGAGAGACGTTCACATCTTCACAGCGAGAATCCATAATGTGGTCACGCTGTGCGTGTAATCACACATTTAGTTCTGTCCACAGACGGTAACAGTCATAATGTGATTTCTCCTGATTGCTCCTCTGTCCTCCCAGGCCCAGTCTGAAGAGACCCTGGTCTGTCTCATGTCCAAACTGCTGATCATCACCCATTAGGGAGGAGGTCAGCCGAGTGATCCCACACTGCAGCCTGTGTGTGTTCCTCCCTCAGCCCTCAGCCTGTCCTCTGCCCCCCCTCTGTCGCTGTGTGTGTGTCAGCAGCTGCAGGGCCTCTGGGAGGAATGCAGGGGGAGGAGCTGTGAGTACAGCTTTTGTTCTTTGTCCAATCCTCAGTGCCTGACGTACAGGCTATTTGCATAAAATTCCCATCAGCCCCCTTGCTCCTCAGCTCCTCGCTGCTTATGGGAACAGGACCGAGCCAATCCGGGTCAGGGCGGGTCACTTGTGGGCCACTGTTGCTCACTGTGGGTCTCTGCACATCTCCCAGGTGTGTGTACGCAGACCTCTCTGCCCTGAATGAGGCTCAAAAAGCTGCTGAAAGCCGTCACCATGAGTCATGAGCGTGGTGCCTCGGTGCCCTCTAAATACAAACCAGTGACGTAGAACAGTTGTGTTACTTCGGTAGCACATATACTAAAATTGGAACGATACAGAGAAGATTAGCATGGCCCCTGCGCAAGGATGACACGCAAATTCGTGAAGCGTTTCTCATTTTGTTTTTACCTATCAACGGAAAGTAACACACACACACACAGACCAGCAGTGGACTCACACAGCGACCTAAAAGCCTGGTTTCCACCTGTGAGAAACTAAAGAAAACCACGACAAATACTCGTAGGTCACACCTACAATAATCTAGCGACATTCAGGAGCAAACAGCTGCAGTTTGAAAAGCTCTAAATGCACTTTAGTCTGGATCTGGATAAACACACGCTCTTTTTGTGTTAAACCGCTTTAGTGCGCTCTCCACTGCTCACGCTTTTCGCGCGGCCTTACGTCACATGACCAGCGCTCATCTAATCGTTTGAGCCGGGATCGAGGTCTCAGGGCTCTACTCATGTTGTCTGTATTTCAAAAATACTAAAGTGTAGTGTATGTTCACTTGGGAAACGTAGTGGATAATGCAAAAAAACTGGGTTTCCATGATTTTCTTTAGTTTGTCACAGTTGTCTGTTCAGTTTGTTTAACATGTTAAATGTTAAATCCTGCTCTAATCTTCCCAACAAAACCTTCTCGCAGCTTTGGTATCTGGAATCATTCGTCACCATGAGTCAGGAGCGTGGTGCCTCGGTGCCCTCTAAATACAAACCAGTGACGTAGAACAGTTGTGTTACTTCGGTAGCACATATACTAAAATTGGAACGATACAGAGAAGATTAGCATGGCCCCTGCGCAAGGATGACACGCAAATTCGTGAAGCGTTCCTCATTTTGTTTTTACCTATCAACGGAAAGTAACACACACACACACAGACCAGCAGTGGACTCACACAGCGACCTAAAAGCCTGGTTTCCACCTGTGAGAAACTAAAGAAAACCACGACAAATACTCGTAGGTCACACCTACAATAATCTAGCGACATTCAGGAGCAAACAGCTGCAGTTTGAAAAGCTCTAAATGCACTTTAGTCTGGATCTGGATAAACACACGCTCTTTTTGTGTTAAACCGCTTTAGTGCGCTCTCCACTGCTCACGCTTTTCGCGCGGCCTTACGTCACATGACCAGCGCTCATCTAATCGTTTGAGCCGGGATCGAGGTCTCAGGGCTCTACTCATGTTGTCTGTATTTCAAAAATACTAAAGTGTAGTGTATGTTCACTTGGGAAACGTAGTGGATAATGCAAAAAAACTGGGTTTCCATGATTTTCTTTAGTTTGTCACAGTTGTCTGTTCAGTTTGTTTAACATGTTAAATGTTAAATCCTGCTCTAATCTTCCCAACAAAACCTTCTCGCAGCTTTGGTATCTGGAATCATTCGTCACCATGAGTCAGGAGCGTGGTGCCTCGGTGCCCTCTAAATACAAACCAGTGACGTAGAACAGTTGTGTTACTTCGGTAGCACATATACTAAAATTGGAACGATACAGAGAAGATTAGCATGGCCCCTGCGCAAGGATGACACGCAAATTCGTGAAGCGTTCCTCATTTTGTTTTTACCTATCAACGGAAAGTAACACACACACACACAGACCAGCAGTGGACTCACACAGCGACCTAAAAGCCTGGTTTCCACCTGTGAGAAACTAAAGAAAACCACGACAAATACTCGTAGGTCACACCTACAATAATCTAGCGACATTCAGGAGCAAACAGCTGCAGTTTGAAAAGCTCTAAATGCACTTTAGTCTGGATCTGGATAAACACACGCTCTTTTTGTGTTAAACCGCTTCAGTGCTCACGCTTTTCGCGCGGGCTTACGTCACATGAACGGCGCTCATCTAATAACTTTAGCCGGGATCGAGGTCTCAGGGCTCTACTCATGTTGTCTGTATTTCATAAATACTAAAGTGTAGTGTACGTTCACTTGGGAAACGTAGTGGATAATGCAAAAAACTGGTTTTCCATGATTTTCTTTAGTTTGTCACAGTTGTCCGTTCAGTTTGTGCCTACAAATGCTGGGACAGTGTTTACAAGGCCACATTCACATACGTGCACTGACAGCTCGTCCACGTCCAAGTTCCCCATGTTCAAAAAACGGAATTCCACCATCTTCAAAGATTCAAAATTCAAGATTCAAAGTGTTTATTGTCATATGCACAGACAGAAAGCATGTTTCCCTGCACAATGAAATGTGCCTACATTCAATGTGCCTACATCTGACGCAACGTAATAAATACATTTTCATGTTTCATGAAGCAAATAAAAAGTGTAGTTTGTGTGTTTTGCTTTGAAACCCAAATGTTAAATCCTGCTCTAATCTTCCCAACAGAACCTTCTCGCAGCTTTGGTATCTGGAATCATTCGTCACCATGAGTCAGGAGCGTGGTGCCTCAGTGCCCTGTAAATACAAACCAGCTGTACGGAAAAGTTGTGTTGCTTCGGTAGCACATATACTAAAATTGGAACGATACAGAGAAGATTAGCATGGCCCCTGCGCAAGGATGACACGCAAATTCGTGAAGCGTTCCTCATTTTGTTTTTACCTATCAACGGAAAGTAACACACACACACACAGACCAGCAGTGGACTCACACAGCGACCTAAAAGCCTGGTTTCCACCTGTGAGAAACTAAAGAAAACCACGACAAATACTCGTAGGTCACACCTACAATAATCTAGCGACATTCAGGAGCAAACAGCTGCAGTTTGAAAAGCTCTAAATGCACTTTAGTCTGGATCTGGATAAACACACGCTCTTTTTGTGTTAAACCGCTTTAGTGCGCTCTCCACTGCTCACGCTTTTCGCGCGGCCTTACGTCACATGACCAGCGCTCATCCAATCGTGTGAGCCGGGATCGAGATCTCAGGGCTCTACTCATGTTGTCTGTATTTCAAAAATACTAAAGTGTAGTGTACGTTCACTTGGGAAACGTAGTGGATAATGCAAAAAAACTGGGTTTCCATGATTTTCTTTAGTTTGTCACAGTTGTCTGTTCAGTTTGTTTAACATGTTAAATGTTAAATCCTGCTCTAATCTTCCCAACAAAACCTTCTCGCAGCTTTGGTATCTGGAATCATTCGTCACCATGAGTCAGGAGCGTGGTGCCTCGGTGCCCTCTAAATACAAACCAGTGACATGGAACAGTTGTGTTACTTCGGTAGCACATATACTAAAATTGGAACGATACAGAGAAGATTAGCATGGCCCCTGCGCAAGGATGACACGCAAATTCGTGAAGCGTTCCTCATTTTGTTTTTACCTATCAACGGAAAGTAACACACACACACACAGACCAGCAGTGGACTCACACAGCGACCTAAAAGCCTGGTTTCCACCTGTGAGAAACTAAAGAAAACCACGACAAATACTCGTAGGTCACACCTACAATAATCTAGCGACATTCAGGAGCAAACAGCTGCAGTTTGAAAAGCTCTAAATGCACTTTAGTCTGGATCTGGATAAACACACGCTCTTTTTGTGTTAAACCGCTTTAGTGCGCTCTCCACTGCTCACGCTTTTCGCGCGGCCTTACGTCACATGACCAGCGCTCATCTAATCGTTTGAGCCGGGATCGAGGTCTCAGGGCTCTACTCATGTTGTCTGTATTTCAAAAATACTAAAGTGTAGTGTATGTTCACTTGGGAAACGTAGTGGATAATGCAAAAAAACTGGGTTTCCATGATTTTCTTTAGTTTGTCACAGTTGTCTGTTCAGTTTGTTTAACATGTTAAATGTTAAATCCTGCTCTAATCTTCCCAACAAAACCTTCTCGCAGCTTTGGTATCTGGAATCATTCGTCACCATGAGTCAGGAGCGTGGTGCCTCGGTGCCCTCTAAATACAAACCAGTGACGTAGAACAGTTGTGTTACTTCGGTAGCACATATACTAAAATTGGAACGATACAGAGAAGATTAGCATGGCCCCTGCGCAAGGATGACACGCAAATTCGTGAAGCGTTCCTCATTTTGTTTTTACCTATCAACGGAAAGTAACACACACACACACAGACCAGCAGTGGACTCACACAGCGACCTAAAAGCCTGGTTTCCACCTGTGAGAAACTAAAGAAAACCACGACAAATACTCGTAGGTCACACCTACAATAATCTAGCGACATTCAGGAGCAAACAGCTGCAGTTTGAAAAGCTCTAAATGCACTTTAGTCTGGATCTGGATAAACACACGCTCTTTTTGTGTTAAACCGCTTCAGTGCTCACGCTTTTCGCGCGGGCTTACGTCACATGAACGGCGCTCATCTAATAACTTTAGCCGGGATCGAGGTCTCAGGGCTCTACTCATGTTGTCTGTATTTCATAAATACTAAAGTGTAGTGTACGTTCACTTGGGAAACGTAGTGGATAATGCAAAAAACTGGTTTTCCATGATTTTCTTTAGTTTGTCACAGTTGTCCGTTCAGTTTGTGCCTACAAATGCTGGGACAGTGTTTACAAGGCCACATTCACATACGTGCACTGACAGCTCGTCCACGTCCAAGTTCCCCATGTTCAAAAAACGGAATTCCACCATCTTCAAAGATTCAAAATTCAAGATTCAAAGTGTTTATTGTCATATGCACAGACAGAAAGCATGTTTCCCTGCACAATGAAATGTGCCTACATTCAATGTGCCTACATCTGACGCAACGTAATAAATACATTTTCATGTTTCATGAAGCAAATAAAAAGTGTAGTTTGTGTGTTTTGCTTTGAAACCCAAATGTTAAATCCTGCTCTAATCTTCCCAACAGAACCTTCTCGCAGCTTTGGTATCTGGAATCATTCGTCACCATGAGTCAGGAGCGTGGTGCCTCAGTGCCCTGTAAATACAAACCAGCTGTACGGAAAAGTTGTGTTGCTTCGGTAGCACATATACTAAAATTGGAACGATACAGAGAAGATTAGCATGGCCCCTGCGCAAGGATGACACGCAAATTCGTGAAGCGTTCCTCATTTTGTTTTTACCTATCAACGGAAAGTAACACACACACACACAGACCAGCAGTGGACTCACACAGCGACCTAAAAGCCTGGTTTCCACCTGTGAGAAACTAAAGAAAACCACGACAAATACTCGTAGGTCACACCTACAATAATCTAGCGACATTCAGGAGCAAACAGCTGCAGTTTGAAAAGCTCTAAATGCACTTTAGTCTGGATCTGGATAAACACACGCTCTTTTTGTGTTAAACCGCTTTAGTGCGCTCTCCACTGCTCACGCTTTTCGCGCGGCCTTACGTCACATGACCAGCGCTCATCCAATCGTGTGAGCCGGGATCGAGATCTCAGGGCTCTACTCATGTTGTCTGTATTTCAAAAATACTAAAGTGTAGTGTACGTTCACTTGGGAAACGTAGTGGATAATGCAAAAAAACTGGGTTTCCATGATTTTCTTTAGTTTGTCACAGTTGTCTGTTCAGTTTGTTTAACATGTTAAATGTTAAATCCTGCTCTAATCTTCCCAACAAAACCTTCTCGCAGCTTTGGTATCTGGAATCATTCGTCACCATGAGTCAGGAGCGTGGTGCCTCGGTGCCCTCTAAATACAAACCAGTGACATGGAACAGTTGTGTTACTTCGGTAGCACATATACTAAAATTGGAACGATACAGAGAAGATTAGCATGGCCCCTGCGCAAGGATGACACGCAAATTCGTGAAGCGTTCCTCATTTTGTTTTTACCTATCAACGGAAAGTAACAAACACAGGAAGGAAACAAAAATGAGGATCGCTTTTTTTGCATTATCCACTACGTTTCCCAAGTGAACATACACTACACTTTAGTATTTTTGAAATACAGACAACATGAGTAGAGCCCTGAGACCTCGATCCCGGCTCAAACGATTAGATGAGCGCTGGTCATGTGACGTAAGGCCGCGCGAAAAGCGTGAGCAGTGGAGAGCGCACTAAAGCGGTTTAACACAAAAAGAGCGTGTGTTTATCCAGATCCAGACTAAAGTGCATTTAGAGCTTTTCAAACTGCAGCTGTTTGCTCCTGAATGTCGCTAGATTATTGTAGGTGTGACCTACGAGTATTTGTCGTGGTTTTCTTTAGTTTCTCACAGGTGGAAACCAGGCTTTTAGGTCGCTGTGTGAGTCCACTGCTGGTCTGTGTGTGTGTGTGTTACTTTCCGTTGATAGGTAAAAACAAAATGAGGAACGCTTCACGAATTTGCGTGTCATCCTTGCGCAGGGGCCATGCTAATCTTCTCTGTATCGTTCCAATTTTAGTATATGTGCTACCGAAGTAACACAACTGTTCTACGTCACTGGTTTGTATTTAGAGGGCACCGAGGCACCACGCTCCTGACTCATGGTGACGAATGATTCCAGATACCAAAGCTGCGAGAAGGTTTTGTTGGGAAGATTAGAGCAGGATTTAACATTTAACATGTTAAACAAACTGAACAGACAACTGTGACAAACTAAAGAAAATCATGGAAACCCAGTTTTTTTGCATTATCCACTACGTTTCCCAAGTGAACATACACTACACTTTAGTATTTTTGAAATACAGACAACATGAGTAGAGCCCTGAGACCTCGATCCCGGCTCAAACGATTAGATGAGCGCTGGTCATGTGACGTAAGGCCGCGCGAAAAGCGTGAGCAGTGGAGAGCGCACTAAAGCGGTTTAACACAAAAAGAGCGTGTGTTTATCCAGATCCAGACTAAAGTGCATTTAGAGCTTTTCAAACTGCAGCTGTTTGCTCCTGAATGTCGCTAGATTATTGTAGGTGTGACCTACGAGTATTTGTCGTGGTTTTCTTTAGTTTCTCACAGGTGGAAACCAGGCTTTTAGGTCGCTGTGTGAGTCCACTGCTGGTCTGTGTGTGTGTGTGTTACTTTCCGTTGATAGGTAAAAACAAAATGAGAAACGCTTCACGAATTTGCGTGTCATCCTTGCGCAGGGGCCATGCTAATCTTCTCTGTATCGTTCCAATTTTAGTATATGTGCTACCGAAGTAACACAACTGTTCTACGTCACTGGTTTGTATTTAGAGGGCACCGAGGCACCACGCTCATGACTCATGGTGACGGCTTTCAGCAGCTTTTTGAGCCTCATTCAGGGCAGAGAGGTCTGCGTACACACACCTGGGAGATGTGCAGAGACCCACAGTGAGCAACAGTGGCCCACAAGTGACCCGCCCTGACCCGGATTGGCTCGGTCCTGTTCCCATAAGCAGCGAGGAGCTGAGGAGCAAGGGGGCTGATGGGAATTTTATGCAAATAGCCTGTACGTCAGGCACTGAGGATTGGACAAAGAACAAAAGCTGTACTCACAGCTCCTCCCCCTGCATTCCTCCCAGAGGCCCTGCAGCTGCTGACACACACACAGCGACAGAGGGGGGGCAGAGGACAGGCTGAGGGCTGAGGGAGGAACACACACAGGCTGCAGTGTGGGATCACTCGGCTGACCTCCTCCCTAATGGGTGATGATCAGCAGTTTGGACATGAGACAGACCAGGGTCTCTTCAGACTGGGCCTGGGAGGACAGAGGAGCAATCAGGAGAAATCACATTATGACTGTTACCGTCTGTGGACAGAACTAAATGTGTGATTACACGCACAGCGTGACCACATTATGGATTCTCGCTGTGAAGATGTGAACGTCTCTCTGCTGGTCTCATGTGGGACCAGGATAGAGAAACCAGCAGCATTTCACAGCCGCAGCAGCTTCTCATCAGAGTCCTTTGACTCACTTTAGTGAGGCAGCTCTTGCCTTGGCTGTGCTGACTACAGCCAGAAAAGGAAAAGACCAACTGTCCTCCTGCTTCCTGCTGCTTCTTTCTCTGTTCTACATTTGAGCTGCAGTTCCTCACGCTCAGCAGCAGGTGTCAGCCTGTCGCCGCAGACACCAAAGCTGAACCATCATTGGTTTTACTCACATTTAGACGGGACTGATGTCAACTGATGAGCCATTAACAGGTATCCGGCTCCTAATCCGTTTACCGTTCGGTGCAAAAGAAAATACAAATATCGTTATACCGCATTCCATGAATAAAACCTAATTTATTTCAACAAAATATCTCAAACTCTCAAACATAGTCCCCTCCCCTCCCCTCTTTTTTTAAATTGGGACTACAAAATTCAGATTCTAATGATATTTGATTTGAATAAAAGTTCATGTTTTGTGAGCCGACAAATCCCCAGGTAGGATTAGATGAAGTGTATTACTTTCATGGTCTAAAAGGAAGTGAGATCCAGTTCAACAACTGACAGCACGTGTTAGTAACAAGGCACAGTGTCTTTCTAGAGTGTACTAAGAAAGTAGCAGCACGATACTGTCATATTAGATTAACAATAATAAATGCTCAAAGGAGTAACACAGTAAATTAAAGTTCGAGTCGTAAATGGTATATTAACTTGTACCTACTACCCTGCTATAGAATCAGAATCAGAACAGCACATCCATGCGTCAGCAGGTTTTTGTTTGTGCTCTTCGTGGATTCACCTGAAGTGGTCTAAACAGGTCTCTATTATTTACAGGTCGTGACTCCTCTTACATTTATGTCACCCTTTGTCAGATTTCTGCTGTATATGATAAATTAATGTGAGCTGTGAAAAGATGACCCTGTTTAAAGCCTGTAGAGGCAGGACTACATTCTGTGCTGTTATCAGTCTCCTCCCACTGTAGCTGCTCCACCTACAGCTCCTCCCTGTGTGTAGACATGGTGTTACACTGACCCACACTCGTTTTTTCATTCTCGATTCCTCATTTGATGCTGTCACCACAACTTCATGAAGCATTAATGATGTAACTCTGTGCCACTGTTTTAATGTGTGCTGTTACCAAAGTGCAGAAAATAATTATGGAGTTTCGCATTTTGCTGATCGCTGACTGATGCTATTTCTGCTTAAAACAGAACTGAATGGTGCATAAACACACAGAACGTTTTTAAGCATCTTCCCTCTGAAAGACCAAACTCTGATTAGCTGGAATCATTTTATATGAAACTCCCACAGCAGTACAGCTGTGCCATGGTAAACTTTATTGAGGATGGAAGGTTTTTCTGGCCATCAATAAAACATGCTGTTCTGCAATAATGATCAGTTTTGACTCAGAGGTATGTCAATATGTTTATGAAGTGTTTCTAATGTTTTGTCCTCAACATTTATAAATAGAAGCACAATCACAGTAATACATCTGTAAGTACAACCTGTTTATCTGACTTTGTGACTGATCTATGGTCAAGGGCAAAAAGTGACCTGGGAGTATTTGTTTCAGAAGCCCACAGAGCAATGGTTTCATTACAATAACATTTAATTGCAGTATTTTGCAATATACTAGTTGTTCGGCTTAGAGACAGTGGCACTGAAGAAAAGACGGGAAGCAGAGCTGGAGGTAGCAGATCTTAAGATGTTGAGAGACTCTGAATATTTCAACCCCTGATGTTACCGCTTATGTTGGACAGGGACCACCGTGCCTGCCTGCTAGTCCTCCACCGGGACAGGTCCTCTGGGTCCCACTCAAAGATGCAGCTAGACAGATGCCGCATGAAGTCTGGGTAGAGAGGGTGGCTCTTTGAGGTCACACCTGCTGCCAATCTGTCGAGGAAACTCCTGATGTCCAGTCTTACCAACATCTGTGGCCACATGGGGAACAGAGCAGCTGCTGAGTGTCCTCTGTCCCAAATGCAGCAATATCTGTCCAGGTAGAGAACCAGTGGAGGATCCTTTCCAGCCCCCCCGGTATCGCTCCTGCAGACCCTTGGACATGTCCTGCAGGCCAAAGCCCTCGGTCTGTGTCAGGACGGACACCAGAACTAACCCAGCTCGTTCCCCACGCTGCTCATGCAGTGAGCAGTACCAGCATCAGCTCCGGCCAGTTTTGTCGTCACCTGCATATGACAGGTGATAACAGTTCACAGACCTCACAGGGTCAAAGAGCCAAACCAGGAAAACCACACATACAACAGTGTTTCCATTACACAGCAGGAGCCTGTAGCTGTGGCCCTGTTTACGATCAGAACCCAACTCTGAGTCTCTGTGGTTTAAAGTGTTCACTCCTGTTTCTGCTTTGTACTTTGACTTAGTGTTTAAAGATCAGCTTCTGCTGCTTTATACACAGCTTTAGAAACTTACAGCTGATACCTACTGAACCTTAATGCTGAAGAGGTAACAGAACTGTAGTGTTTCACCTAGTTGAGCTTCAGCAGCTGTGCGACAGAAACGGCTTAGTTAAAGTAGATATGGACTTATGAACAGACAGTAGCAGCCACAGTGAGCAGCAGCCATGAGGACACATCTCTCACACATGCACAATATTCCTGAAATTCTACAGACTTTATCCGGAGGTTGTGTATGTGAGGGTGCAAGTGCCTGAGTGAGACACTTCAGTGCTCTAAATAAAATACTGTGTCCCACAGTTTAAATTTTCTATCATGTTGGGCCTCCTGTGCACACTCAGCCCCACTAAACTCAAGCAAGGTTTCTCCTGTGAGACACTTCTGACTCTGACGATCCCCCGCTGTGTGTTACATGTGTGAAACGACAACTCTGGGTAAGGTACATAGCTGATTTCTCCTGACATTGTCTGCAGTTTATATTTAAAAGAGGCTTTACGTTGATCTGCGGTGCAGTGGAAAAACTGCTTGCTGCTGTTTATTGTGAGGTTTGATGCCACTAACAGTTACATTATCATTACACAAGACACATTATGTCATGTTTTAACATCATTATCAGGATGAAAGATAAGAGATGAAAGATAACTCACACACTTACTATTTTAATACCAGACTAGAGTTAAATGTTCTCACCTTCTTGCTTGAGGTCATGTTAAGGAGGGAGCCAAAAGTGGAAGTCACCTTCGCCCTCAGCTCATCAATCCTACTAAAGGACTCCTTGACATAGGCAGCCAACAGCCACATGGTGGTGGGCACCGGCTGCAGCTTTGGCAGAGGAGGGAGTGGGAGCGGATCCACTTCTGGCACCTCAAACCTGCTGCAGGTGAGTAGGTAGTGAGTGGCTCTCATCATCCACTCTGCCGTGTGCTGCTCCACCAGGAAGGAGTGAAGGCGATGGACGCTGCCGCCGTCCATCATCAGAGCCAGTAGTTTCTTATTACAGGAAAGCCTGCAGCACAAAGCAATTCTCCAGATAAACACCCACTTTGAGGCGTATCTGAAACCTACTAAAAATCAGCGTCACACCAGGCTGCACGTGCAGTATATTTACTTGTACGACATCACTACAGGGAACAGCTGCTGGTGGTGGAGGCCTAGTTGTTTCCTTACACCTTCTGACCAACCGGCAAGCTTCTTCCTACAGCTCCTGTGGAGAAAATGATTTTTAAAAACTGTGTTCGTGTTGTTCCTGCAGAAAAATTTTTACTTTCCACAAAAAGAGTTAATAAAACTGCAATCGTTTTTAAGCAGTCTAAGCCCTGAAAAGCGTCACCAGTACCTGCACTCTAGGTATTCTGTGGCCACGTAGTACCATCCATCAGTGTCCAGAACTTTACGGACGGTTCTGTAGATGCAGCAGCCCATTAGTTTAAGTCCACAGTCAGGACACCTGAGGAGGTACTGCCACATCCAGTAAGGGGCCCAGAGGAAGAACGGAAGCTGGAAAAAGGCGTAAGGGCTTGAAGGACACTGATAGTAATTCAGCTGTGGACCAGGTGGGTGGTACCACAGCTGGAGGTCCAGAGAGAGGACTGGCCTCCCTGTCTGGTCCCTCACAAAGAGGACCTTGCTGACCCACTTCTGCTGCTCTGGAGGTAAAGTCTTCCTCCAGGGTTTAGGCAGAAGGAGCCACAACAACAACAAGCAGCTTCAGAAACGCACGAGACCGATTAGTTAATGTTTAGGAGAAAATTACAAACTTCTGCTTGAGCAGCAGGAGCATGAGAAGGAGATTCTGTGAACAATCGGGAGACACGATTAAACTTCTCAAAAGTTTCATGATCGTTCAACATTTCTCATTTCTTATTTAGCCAATTTCCTGAGTCCAGGTTTCATGTAGGGCCTGTAGCCCAACTGAGAAAACTCTTTCTTGAATGACAAGGCACGAGCTGTAATTGTCTGAAAGACATGTTTTTGGAAAAATTTAGTTTTCTTATTATGGCTCTGTTATAATTTCATAATTATTTGAGTTCATACAACTGTTAGAAATGTATTATTTAAAACGGTCTTTATGTGAGATGCTAAACTAATGTTTGGACGAAAGTTTAATTGACTCGTGAAAGTTTTTATTTTGATGGATGGGTCATCTAACTAGAGTTGGTGAGGGGCATCACTGTGGCATTATGGGTCGAGGTCAACATGGATACAGAAGAAAGATACACAGCCCCAAAGTGACCTTATACTGCACTTGGTTCAAGAGGCGCACACGCTAACTGTGCTCTATTTAAGTTGATGTGCTTTAGTACGGACACTAGCCTGAGAGATTTTGACTTTGACTGGAAAACTCTGCTGAGTCTGCAGCTTTATTACTCACATTCTTTCTGTTTCTCTCATTTTTTAAATCTGGAAACGTCAGTGTTATATAGTCTGTATTGTTTGAAGGCTATTGACAACATATGTAACTCACTGGTTTTGTGTTGTGCATGTGGGTGACACAGGGTAAAGGCTGATTGTACTGAGTTGGCTGAAGTAAGTAAGCAAAGAGGCTGAAGGGAGTGATCCAGCCCGACAGTGGAGCCGGGAAGCCCACCCCATGACGATACTGGGAACTTTGTCCTGATGAAATGTCTGAGTGAACATTTGGCTCACTGACCCCCTTCTGCTGAACTCATCCTATACATGAGATGGAAACACTGGTGTTGTTTTAGGGTTTACAACAGTTCCTGTGTCAGGAAGCTCAGGACTGAGTGGTTTCAGTGTCAGCAGCACATCCACATCCAGACTGGGTTTTATCTGCAGCAAACATGGAGAAAATACAGGAAGCTAAACTGGATCTGCTGTGCTTATTTTATCCTTTTTAATTTAATACATTTTTAATAATGTATTATTTATGCTGATGGCTAAAGTCTCATTGTGCATTAAAAACTGGACCAATCCGGTAATGCGGCCTTCAGGTGCACTCTGAAAATTGAAATATCAGTCTAGACACTAGACTGCAGCAGCCACTCACTGGACAGTGATAATAAAATAAAATATTACAATGATGTATATAATAATAAAACTATTTGTTCCAACATGTTTGCATATTTTCAACACAGTAATATTTGAGATATGTATATCTGCATCTTTACAAATAACGGTTCTGGTAGAGTTTGAACTCCACAGCCCAAATGAAGATTAAAGAATGATCAAAATAAATAATCGGTATTTAGATTATAATATGTTTATTTCAGAGATTAAGGAAAAATCAGTTTAAGAATTGTTAAGAATTCGAGTTTAATAATTCTTAATTGAGTGAAAACTACGAGATCAGTTAAAATCAGTTTATCAATCAATGCTTTTAAATGATAATTTATTTGCCATCACATTAGATGAATGTAGACAACTTTGCCAATACATAAAAGAACTAAGGAGCATCAGTAAAGTCACGATTTGACTGTTTTCACGATCTGTCATTGTGGAGTAAAGATACACGTAAGAAGTAGACAAGTCTCTAAAATAGGTTTTATTTATGTTTTGCAGTTATTTTAACATCCAAATCAAAACTGTTCTCGTGATCTGTACACGTGTGGTTCTGATGTTACACTATATTGCCAAAAGTATTCGCTCACCCATCCAAATAAATGAATTCAGGTGCACAAAGCAAGGTGCATAAAGACATGGATGAGTGAGTTTGGTGTGGAAGAACTTGACTGGCCTGCACAGAGTCCTGACCTCAACCCGATAGAAACCTTTGGGATGAATTAGAGCGAAGACTGCGAGCACTGTGTATTATGTATTTCATAAACACACTCCTAAACCTCGTGGAAAGCCTTCCCAGGAGAGTGGGTGGGCTGATGTCATATTAAACCCTATGGATTAAGAATGGGATGTCACTAAAGTTCATATGGGTCTAAAGGCAGGTGAGCGAATACTTTTAGCAATATAGTGTATTTTTCCTCAGAACGAAATAACTTTCTAACTCTTTAGGAAACACAGCTCGGACTGGTGCTGGGGGATATCCTTGTTTCCGACAGCACATGAAAGCAGCATTAGCGCAGTGCAGCAGACTGACGGACAGAGAGACACACGGTCCACAGACACCCATCACGGACGCATCTGTGATTCATACAGACTCTGCCGGTATAATATAATTGTCGGTAAATTAACGGCTCATGAACACGGAGGAAACGAACGTGGAGCCTGAGCATGAGGCTAAGACCAAAGATGCTCCAGAACCGAAGGATGCGGAGGATCCGGTTCAGGTCGCAGCTGATGCTGACGCGACGGAGGCCGATGTGAGCGAGGCAGACCTGGACCAGGATGAGCAGGAGAAGCAGCCGATGACCGGCGGAGGAGACCGGGCCGAGGACGCTCCGTCTGCCGATGGAGAGGCGGTGTTGTCGGGGGAGAAAAACGGCTCCGTGAAGCTGAAGATCCCGGAGGAGGTGGAGGAGGTCAAATTCATGGGGCTAACCAAGGAGGAGCTGCTGAGGGTGGCGGGGACCCCGGGGTGAGGAGGAGCACACAGTAGATTTACTGTAGTAAATTTAGAGTATGTTTATCATTTTACTTCAGTGCAGGTTTGGATCAGCAGGGTGCGGCTCTGATGCCTTCAGACAACATAAAGACAGTCAGATGATGTGTACATGAGTACATGTAGGAGTACTGTAGGAGTACTGTAGGAGTACTGTAGGAGTACTTCCTTTGTGTATGACGCCTATAATTTACATGGAAAAAACGGAAAACCACTAGAACTTTTCAAATTGCTCTTAATATTAATGAGATGGACAGAGAATTGGACGTGTAACAGTCCCTGGTTCCAGTGGAATGGAACCTTTGGACATTTTAACGGGGGCTGTGTTTCAGGTGAAAACAATCAGCGACACTGTTGGAAACAGGAGCAGTTTTAGATGCCAAATGTAGCCTGGTTTGACTTAAGAAAACTACTTGTAGTTGGACACTTTGTAAAAATTGTAATGTCATCTGGATGGCAACATCTTGGAACATCTGATTTTGTAGTTTGAGGCAGTGTTGTGATGTCTGTCTTGTTCTCTCAGCTGGGTCCGGACCCGCTGGGCACTGCTGGTGGTGTTCTGGCTCGGCTGGTTGGGGATGTTGGTCGGAGCTGTCTTCATCATCCTGCAGGCTCCTCGCTGCAGAGATCTTCCCCCCACCAACTGGTGGAATAACGGCCTGCTGTACCAGATCGGACATGTCCAGGCCTTCACCGACACCCACAACCTGAAGGGTGAGAAATGGCATCTCTAGATTTATCTGTACGATTCTCGAAAAATAACAACCTAAACTGATAATTTTGCTCCGAAAGAAGCAGCTTCCTTGTTTTATTTTGAACACGCAGAGCTGAGTTTAGCTTCTGTTTGCTTAGGACATTTAGAAAAACAGTTTTCTGTCTTGGTGTTTAGAGAAATGAGGAAGAACTGCAGTTCTGGACGGTAACAGATAAAACAACAATCTCTTAAGCAAATTTCAGCAGGGACAGAGAAGAGGAAGCAGCAGGGAATCTGACCAATTTGGTTTTTTATTGTGACCAGAGCAGAACTACACAACAAATTACAGGATTACAGGAATTACAGTTTTCTTTCAGCACGTGATAGTTGTTATTAACTAGTGATGGGCGATACCAGTGATTTCAGATTCGATCCGACACCAAGTAATACCTTGGCTAGTATCGCGATATCGATCCGATCCGATATCCAGAGTGTTATGTTAATTCTGTCATCTGATCACGATGAAACACGATCACGTGAGCCCTTACAGGGAATAATTAAAAACATTAAAACGACAGCTAAATCATTGTTCAACCTATTGGCATTTTTAACATTTTCATTATTTTAAATAAAACGTATTAACGTTCTGACTTATCTCCATGACAACAGCATGACACTTTCTTTATCAGGTGAACAGTTTATGTCACCTTATATCCATGACTCGCCCTCATCTACATGTATGTCTTATATACCCATCTGTATTTCCTTCCCTTTGCTTAAAACCAATTATGGATTAGACACACTTTGCCTATTTCTACAATTCTCTTGAAACAGAAAGTTCGTAGCGAAATAGTCCGTGAATAAATATGATACATTTCGGTCCGAAATGCTGCCTGTGTTTGGAGGCGGAGCCGCCAGCCGGCCGAGCACGTGTCGAAGAAGTTTAGTTGAAGATTGTGGCTCATGGGGCGGATCGGCGGAAGGAAAAGTAGTTCCTATGCGGTGCATCACAAATAATATACAAATTGATGTAGAAGGAGCAGAAAACATTCGGATATGACTGCAGAGAAAATAAACAGAATATATCGATATTTTAAAATTGGCCGTCAAAATCGAAATATCGATATTTTGGTATCGATCCGCCCATCACTATTATTAACTAGCATCCCTCCACCTTTACAACCAGCAGTCATCCTCACGACACTGCATGTCCTGCAGGTCTGGAGCAGAAGATGGATGGCCTGTCTCAGCTGAAGGTCAAAGGTCTGGTGGTTGGACCAATCCACGTCGCTCCACCTGACGAAGCTGCGAATCTAAGGTTTGAGGAGATTTCCCCTGAGGCTGGAAACCTGGAGCAGTTCAGAGGTCTGATGCAGACTGCTCACAGGAAGGGTGAGGAAACATTTCCACGTGTGAGATTAACCTGAAGTTACAGAGATCAGGAGACACCCTGATCAAACATTTCAGAATGAAATCTGTTTATGAAGCGATCGACCTCTCACCTGTGCAGGTATTTCTGTGGTTCTGGACCTGACTCCAAACTACCAAGGATCATCTGGACCCTGGTTCGCCAACATCAGTGTGAGGAACGTAGCAGAGAGACTGAAGGTGAGCATCAATGTACAGGACACACTCAGCTGGTAGAGAATGAGACAAACTGCTGCACTTTGTGTCAAATATCGATGTTTATAGTTTTTAGATTCAGTGTGATTTATACAGGAGAAACCTCCAGAAATTGGCTTAGAAATCAGAAACAGACACTTTTTAACATTCCCGAGAATGTTTCAGAAATGACATTAGGTCCGAGGGAAACTTCTAGAATGATTCTTGGTCACAGCTGCGTCTAACATCTGTTGGTTTCTCCTCAGTCTGCTCTGGTGTTCTGGCTGAACGAAGGCGTGGACGGTGTCCAGCTGTCCGGGGTGGAGCATGTAGCCAGCATGGTGCCATCTCTGTGGAGCGACATCCGAGCCATCGTCCAGAACAACACGGACGAGCGACCCAACAAGAGGTCAGAGAGAAGGGCCCATTTAACTTGCACACAAAGCAGATTACAACACAATTTTTGTTGGGATCATTCCAAAGCTGCTGTTCAGTTGGAGTTTCCAGAGCTTCCAACAAGTCCAGTAGCCACTGAACAGCCCCTTTGGGAACACATGTTCAAGTTTCATACTAGTGTATCTAAAATCCTGCTTTTCTCCAAAGGACAAAGCCTCCACTTTCAGCCTCTTCTTTCAGGTTGATTATCTGTTCATATGCTAAAGTCCAGATGAGAGAAAACCTTCATGTTTTTAACTTTGCTTTTGTAAGTGTGTTTGCATCCATAACACTTCAACTTCTAATGGGAAAGTTTGGCTCACACAGCTGCAGGTGTACATTCCCTAAGCTGTCAGGCTGCTCACACGCTGCCTGACATTAATGATGACAGTTGTAGGGCTCCTACAACCTACAACCTGAATACCTGCAGACACTGCTCAGGGCTGGAAAAACATGGGCCCACTCTAAACATTATTATTTTATTTACACTCAATAACTTTCTGTGTTTTCCAGGGTCCTGATGGGCGTCACTGAGCGCTCCTCGGCTGAAGAAGTGTCCTCCCTCCTCTCGTCCTCTGGTGTCGACCTGTTGATATCTAGAGTCCTCTGCTTTAGAGACATGGAGGCCACGGAGCGTGCTCGGTCCATCCAGCTCTTGTATTCCTCCCACAGTCAGACTAAGTTGGTATGGAGCCTGCGGGGGTGGGCCGAGGGTCACCTGGCGTCACTGGTGGGTCTGGCTCAGGTCAAACTGCACCAATTACTGCTGTTTACGCTGCCCGGGACGCCAGTCTTCAACTATGGAGACGAGATCGGACTGATGGACGAGGTGAGGACAGAGTCTGTCACAGTGTCTTTCTTAACATCAGCAGCAGGTGACACAGGGTTTTCTAATCCTGCAGTGTGGGTACAGCATAGTGTATGCACTCAGGAATGTGGTAAAGTTTAGTACGGTGCAGTAACATTAGTACTAACATCAGTATCTCAGGTAAAATTATGACTCGCTTTTTTTTTATCTTTTCGATGTTGACATTTTATCATCTTTGTTACAGGGAACTAAGTTTCCTCAGATGCTGTGGGACTTGGATGAGAAGGTTAATGATACTCTGCAGGTACAAATAGTGTGTTTTCTACAACTGTTTACTGCAACTGAGCCGATCAACTGATCAAAACAGAAGAACATGTAAAACTGACTGCAAATGATAAAAAAGCCAAGAAGTATCCATGCTTAGAAATGCAGTACTGGTATTAAGAAATACAGTAAAACAGCAGAAATGGTATTAGTAGAAGTAGACCCAGTAGTAGTATTAGTACAAGTTCTAATGGTTTAAGTGGTGTTGTTGTACAACTAGTATCATCAGTAATAGTTCCAGCAGCTTCTGAAGTTGTGGTAAAAGCAGGAAAGAATTAGTATTTTTCATAGTTGTAGTAGTACCAACAAAGACAGTAACAGTACAAACAGTAATACTAGTTCTTGTAGTAATGGTGGTTTAAGTCATACTATTGTACTGCCAGTATCAGTAATAACAGTAACAGCAGCCCTTGTACTAGTAGAAACAGTAAGAAATATAGAAGTATTTGTAGTAGTAGTAGGCTCTACTAACAGTGGTGATAGTACCAAAAGTATTAGTATTTGTCACAACAACGTCAGTTAAAGTAGTAGTAGCAGTAGTTTGAGGAGGCATATGGGTAGAAACAGTGACAAAGACAGTAGTATTAGTAGTACTAGCAACACTAGCAGAGCAGGAGAACATCAGTAGTAGTGTTAGTAAAATAACTAATACTAGTTATAGTAATTAAATTAGTAGTCAGAGTGCGAGGTTCAGCAATACTACAACAGTAGCAGGGATAAAAACAATTGACAACAATTGTGTGCATGTGTGTGCTCTGTGTGTACAGGAGTACACAGTTGTTGTAATACAGTGAGCAGCAGTTACAGTACTATCATCAGTAATAGCACCGCGTTATAATGAGTACTGTGCCCTGATGTTGTCCTCTCTCTGTGTACAGGAGGACAGGGCTGAGCGTCTGTCCTGTCGCAGTTTTTTCCGCGGTCTGAGTGAGCTGCGAGGTAAAGAGCGCTCCCTGCTGTTCGGAGATTTCGTCCTTCTCTCTAACTCCTCCTCATCACTGGCGTACCTGAGGGTCTGGGATCAGAGCGAGCGCTACCTGGCTGCCTTCAACTGGGCCGACGAGTCAGACGTGCTGCAGCTGAGCGGCGCGATGCTGCCCCGACAGGCAACCGTGGTCCTCAGCACCAACAGCAGTGCCCTGCCTGCAGACAGCAGCGTGGACCTGACGAACCTGCGGCTCGGCCCTGGGCAGGCCACACTCCTCAGGTTTCCCTACACTGGATAGAAACAGAGCCAAGACTCTGTTTAACATGCTGCCTGTTGTCACCTCTAGTTATAAAATATTGTTAAAGCCTCGTTCAGACAGGATCCACATCACAGGGCAGAATTTGACTGATCTGTAAAGTAGATTCAAAGGTGAAGAGAGAAAATCTGTAGACAGAGATATAAACACTAAATGAATGTCCTGTGAGATGAAGATGTTCATAAACCCAATTAGAAATGAGGGAAAAAGATGCCACATATTTTCATTTACAATCGTTTAAGTTTTCTCCAGTGTCACATTACTCCTGTCATAGTTTGTACATCCATGAGCTCATTACAAACATGAGTTGATCACAGATAAATCAGCTAATTTTAATGGGCACAATTGAAATAAAGAGAAAATGCAGGCTAAGGAAACACATGGTACTATCCAAAGGTTTAATCATGTCAACTGGACTTTTTTCTGCTTGGTTGGAAACATTTTGCTGTTCATTCTTCAGTCTGAGGGAAAGTTGCCTCATTTGTTTCTCAACCCACCACAGAATGTTGGAAGAAGACTTCACACATCCACCAAGGAGGCCACACATAACGGCCCCATCCAAGGGAATTAAGGGTGTTTAGAGTCATAAACATTACATCTCTGCTCCGCCCTGCTCTCACCTCCCCTATTATCCACCTAGCGAGTCTGTTCAGGCTGTGAGAAACTTTCTATTCCAAACATATGGATGTAAATGATGGGAGGAGCAGGAAACATGAGCTCCTGGTTGAGAAGAGCAGGTGGTGTTAAGGTCATCACTCCTTATCCAGTCTGAAAGTGGCTTTAATGGCTTTTGTTCTTTCATGTTACCAGTTTCTTATTGTGTGATACACTCACTCTGTGTGTTGTGCAGTCTGTGAAGCCAAAAATAAAACTGAAGAATAAGCATTTTTTTCTTATTATAGATTTACAGTCGACATGCTTTAAATGTTGTAACTTTTATTGCAGAGGAGATATTTACTACTGCAGACAGTTTGGTAGATGTTAGCCAAAAACTGAAGCATATTGTAAGTTGTAAATAAAACAGGAGCTCTTGAAAATAAGAAGTATTCAGCAGAGACTTTTTCCTTCATAATAATAATAGCTTTATTTATAAAGCACTTATCAAACAAAGTGCTGTACAAAGGGAAAAAAAGAAAAATAAAGATCATTAAATAAAATCACGTTACGGGGCGGCTATAGCTCAGTTGGTAAAGGCAGTTGCTTACGGACCACAGGGTGAGTGGTTTGATCCCCAGCCCTGGCTATATGTCGAAGTGTCCCTGGGCAAGACACTGAACCCCTAACCGCCCATCCCCAGCGATGCTGGTCGAAGCCTGGTAGAAATTGGGGAGGGTTGTATCCGGCATAAAAACTGTGCCAAATCAACATGCAGACAATGATCTGCTGTGGCAACCCTGAACTCATGGGATAAGCTGAAAGGAGAGTAGTAGATTAAATAAAATCAGGTTAAATATAAAATCAAAGAAAAGCACAAGGTAAATGCATCAAGTCATATAGATAGAATATACTGTTTAGACAAAAACAAGAATCTCACATCTCAGGAAAGCTGATATCCTCAGGCAGGTTATTCCACAGTTTTGGACCCATGATGGAAAATCTTCTATGCTCAGAAAACAAAACTTTGGAAATATGACATCATCTGTTTGCTATAGATGCAATAAACCATGTTCATTACATTTGGGAATCAAAGAGTGTTTATGCAATTCATCATTAGGAAGTTTGCGATATAGGAACTGTGCTATTGAATATTGATTCAAGATGATGTTTTAATCTTCAGTAATACAGCTTTACTGACCATAACCCAATACTAAATTAACTGTTGACATTTATTAAATTGCAGTAAACTAAAATGTTGATAGACCAGCTCCGTGCTTTTTTTCAGGTTCTCTACATGTGAGAAACAGCGCCCTCTGGGTCGCAGCAGCTGCTAGGACTCAGTCACTGTATGGTCAGAGGTGGTACTACATCTCTGAAATGTAAACGTCCGAGGGACAGAAGTGAAGCTGACTGGAGCAGGTGATGTGAACCTTAAAATAAAGTCACTCCTTTTCCTGCCTGCAGTCTGAGACAGGAACCTTTGGATTGAGCTGGACAACCATTAACTTCAGAAGCTGTAAAAACCGCAAAACAAGTCTTCAAAGTTGTTGATGTTACAGCTACCAAGCTAATGAGCTAAGCTAACGTTAGCTATTGTAGCAGCGACATGTAGACAAATACAAGCCGCCAGAAACCCAGAGGAGGAGCAGGAGAACCAGGTTCTACCGACCTCTGAGAAGTAACGAGAGATAAATATACTTTCTGTCTTTGTTTCTACATTAACTGGTTATGTGTTTGATGGGTAAAGTAGCTGTAACGTTATTGTTGATAATTCCGAATTTTGTACGTTTTTGTACTGCACGTCAAAGCTCTTGTTTGACGTGCAGGGAGAATAATACACATATCTCCTCATTCCCTGTTGGAGGAGTGTATTTACTGCGCTGGACACTGTGAGGACCGTGTACTGTGTGGCTCACTTTACTTTCCTGCAGAGGGCACAAGAGGCTCGGGAAACCGAACCAGACCTACTGGGAGCTGCACTACTGACGTTTTACCAGTCCGGAAATTACGTCTTTCATACGTCACACAGTGATTAATCCTCGTGTGTGGCCGCCGCCTTTTCAGAGGTGGAGAAATTTCCCTGCAGACCAACAGTGGAAAATAGAATGTGAATAGAATGAATCCAGAGGAACATGCCTCATTGTGTGATCCTGACAAAAACGCTGATCCTTCAAAACCTAAGTGATGGTGGAAAATGATTAAAAAAGTATTTTGTAGCTCTAAACAGTTGCAGTATTACTGTGTGCGAACTGTAATTCATCGGTATCTTCACCAATGCCTTAAATCTTTTTTTTGTTGAAAGGCATCGTGACTTTTTAAAAATAACTTGATCTAATCTCAGAATGTAGATTTGGCACTTGATGCAGTCTCCGGCTTGTTGGCGGCTTCTCTGACCGACTGGAGGTTGTTTTCACCAGCAGAAGCCTTTCTATCAATAAATTCCCAATGATGATCCAGGTGGCGTTTTTCTCTGGGAAGAAATTTGTGGCCTCCCCTCCTGTAGCTGCTTCTTAACCAGACATGTTCAGAGCAGCACCTGTTCCTGCCATTTTTCCTCTGATCTAAGACCATAGTACATACAGACAGCTCACGTGCTTTTCATCACGACCCCAGTAACGCCTCTTGCTTTTACCAAGGATACATTCAGTAGGCCTGCCATGACTCCAATGATTCCAATGTAACATGTTTTTTCAGAATATATATATATTTTAAGAAATGGCACTGAACAACAAAACTGACATGAAACAAATTTACCCATGACACTCAAGCAGCTGCGTTTTGTGTCAGATAGGTTTATATTTTTTACATGTGAAAATGAAAGGAAAGTTATTTCACTTATTATATAGATGCTATTTGTGTTTATACTATAAGTGCAGGTGCAACTGCAGTATTCGCTCTTTGTTCAGGTGTACTTATGAATATTTCCAGCTTTTTGGTTTGAAATGTTTCCCTACTCATCAAGTCTGCAGTCTGAAGACAGTTGGTCAGGATATCCCCAAATTAATCTTATATAGGTTGGCTTCATTTCTCACCTGACCTTTGTTCAGTAAGTGAAATCTTGCATGCAACTCTCCCTGTCGCAGAATGATTATAGTGTGTTACAGTGATCTGTAAATAATGCACTGGATGCAGCTCTACATCACATTCAAGATTCAAAGAGCTTTATTGATCCCATAGGGAAATTGTGTTGCCTTGTTACAGCTGCTCTCCACATAAAAAGTAGAAAAAGGAAAAGCACCTCAACCAAACCACACAGACAAATGAACAAATACGAACTATTGAAATGGAGCTAAAAATGATAAATACACACGTACTTTAAAATGGTATGGATTACGTAAATAATAGTTTGTCCATTTGGACCTTTCAGTCGCCCTCCTTTTAACAGAAGACAGATGAGTAGAAGGATCTCCTGTGGCGTTCCATGCAGCCAGCACACAGTTGAGTGGGTGGGAGGGATTGTCCATGATTGAGAGGAGTGTGGACAACATTCTCCTCTCAGCCACAACATGCAGAGGGGTCCAGCTTCTCCCCCAGAACAGAACCAGCCCTCCCTATTAGTTTGTCCAGTCAGTTACTGTCTGTCACCTTCTTATCACAGCGTAAAATATGGAGCTGGCTACCACAGCCTCCTAAAACATCCACAGCATGGTGCTCCAGATGTTGGAGGACATTAGTCTCCTTAGAAAATACGGCCTGCTCTGTGTTTTCCTATTTAAGGATGCTGCAATAACTGAACAGTCCAGTTTACTGTCCAGGTGGACACCCAAGTATTTGTACAACGAATCGTACTCCACCCCCTCTCCATGTATGGAAAGCGGATTGACACGACTCCCAGACTTCCTGAACTCCACCAATAGTTCCTTTGTTTTACTGATGTCGAGCCGGAGATGATTGTGGTCACACCAGTTCCTACCCACCGCTGATCGATACTCAGTGATGTCTCAGTCATGAGTCATGAGAACACTTCTGCAGAACAGTAAATGAAATGTACACATTCTTGTTTTTCATTATTTCAGCCACAACTAAAAACCTAAATAAGAGTTGATCTAATATCTCTGGCATTAGAAAGATTCCATTTCCATTTATTTTGCCTGTGTACAACACTCCTCATTCTCAGTCCCTGAAGGCTTTTTATTAAATTGTTAATTTAGCAGTTGGGTCCATTTAATGCTAAAAAAGGTAAACGCACATTTATTGCGATGTTAGTAATACGTGTTAGACTGTTCTGTGTGGAGTTAAAAAATGTAAAATTTCTGTCAAACACTTTATTTATCACATTCTGATTGTTATGTCAGTTTGATCTCTGGAGTCTGTTATAATTAAGAATCGGCTCATTAGTCTGTCACCTGATTACTGATGCTACATTAAACTGGATATTAGTCGTCATGACAACACCGTTCCTACCTCCTCCTTGGCCGCCTTGCACCTGAACTTGGATGTGAATCGACAGCGACATGACAAAGAACAATCAGTCTGTCACATACAACATCCACTCTTTATGTTCTTCTGCTGGGAACACGAAAGTCGCTTGGAGCAGAGCATCCATGAATAAAAGATGTTTTATTCTGGTGAACGTCAAACTTTTAATGGAAGCATGTCCCCCCCCCCAAGAGATGCTGAAGCCTGGAGGCTGGCGCCGGTGTCTTCACTTCCTCATGAATAAAAGAAAAGCCCTCAGGTTGGAGGCAGGTAATCAAACCGGCTCGTGTTCCTGGCTAATTTATAATTCAAGACAGTTTTTACATTTATGTTTTTTACAGGTGATCATGAACCTGAAGACAAAACCTCCTCGAGCTGAAACAAAGCAGCCGCATCGAAGACTACACCAACCTCAACAATTTACATAGCATGAAAAGAGGGACGAGTGGACCGACTTTGACGCTGAGGAACGTCTGTAACTCATTCATCAAAACAGAAGTAGAGAAGACACTGGTTTATTCCCAGAACAGGTTAATGAAAACCAGGACACTTGTGTAGAAGCACTAATAATAAACCGTGTTGAGAAGCACAGTAGCTGACAGTATGTAGTCGCACATCAATCTGTAGTTCTGGGGATGTTTTGTTTTAAAAACACAATAAAAAGAAATTGGGAGCATATATTGTTTATTAGATTATAGATTATTTTGTGATACACAAACATGTTTGGCCTGTTCTTGTGACATGTATTGGATGATATAGTTACACCAGTTACTTTTTATTTTGCCATAAGGAAACAGCAGCCATACAGAACAATAAACTAATGAGGGAATAACACACTTCTAAACATGGAACAGCCAACTGTCCAACTACCTTTGAGCCCTTAAATGTTGGATCCATGATTTTTTAACTGTATTTATTTAATTTGAAGCCTCTGTCCCTGGTTTGGCTTTTAGATAAAAACAAATACAATCTACAGAAAACAAAAATGGTAAAAACAAGCATCAACATATATTTACAGATATTTGTGTCTCTGTGCATTGCACACAACAGTGTCGTCACTGGCAACTATGTGCATATACAACTCCATCCAGACATGTACACAAAGTACTGTGTAAGTACACAGTAAAAGAGAATAAACCTGACCTGTGTGAATCCAGCAAACCAAAACAAAAGCTGTTCAGTGATCACATGCTGCTGTTGTTTTAGCTTTGTAGTGAAAACTCAGATTTTTTCAAATTTTATTGTTGTTTTTATATCGCAAGGTATCTCGTTTCGTAAATTGAGAACGTTTTACTGAAAAAGACGACCATCGAACTCTACAGTTCCCACTTCTTGCCCCACTTGTCTTCACACCTTCATTCTCGTGTTTTTATATCGACACATGACACACATTGTATTTGTAAAAGAAAACCTTGAGAAGTTATCAGAACTTGACAAACTACGCTATTTTATTGGGTTCTGTTCCACCGCCATCAAAGTTTGTTTGTATAATGACATTACAGGCTTGATAATGGATAGAGAGGCCTGGCCCCACGTGATTATGCAATAAGACATTTGTGATAAAATCATAGCATGCGTGTTAATTTGAGCTGCTTTAATAGATATGCAGGGGCTTATAAGAAAACAATTTAATTTTTTCTTAACAACCTTTGACATTTTCCTAACGTGCATCAAACCTGAGTTTGGAGTCCAAGAGGAGACCTAATGTAGATATTTAAATTCATTCACTGTCATCTTCTTTTAGTCAATATTAATTTGAACGTGAAAGTCGGCCCATTGTATGTGGACCTGAGTCTACGTAGAAATTGATGTGGTTTGTTCTACCAGTGACTTATTAATGATGATTATAAGCTAATACCAAAGTGAACACTTGTTGAGCGTGTAGCCACACCTGACATGTGACACGATGGAAGCAGGGCCTTCATGGAGGAGTTTATGATTTGCTAATCTACACAAGCTGGCAGTGCCTACATCCACGTTGGCAAATGTTTGCTCCCTTGACAACAAGATGGTCTATATCGTGCTGTGGAGAGCTTCCCACCGAAGCGCGAGGGATTGCTGTGCTTCTGTTTTGACACAGATTTGGCTAAACAAGAACACCATGGATGTGTTACAGCTGAAGGAATTAATGCTACAGAGAGTGGAAGCAGCCCAATCGTGTGCATTGGTAAATCGTGGTGCCAGGATTCCAAGCTGGTTTCAACTCACTGCTCAACACATTTAGAGCTAATGACTATGAAATGCCATTCTACATGCCACAGGAAGTGATGTCAATACAGCTTTGTACCACTGAGTTTAACTTGAAGGAGGCCATAATGGAGCTCTACAATGGCTGCAGTGAGCAGCAGCATCCTGATGTCGTCCTCATAGCTGCTGGAGATTTCAACCCGGCGAGTCTAAAAATAGTTCTGCCTAAATTCTACCAGCAAGCGAATATTGCAACTGGGGGAAAGAACAGAAACATCAAAGACTCACATGAAGCGGCCCCCTACCACATTTTGGCAACCACCTGGCTAATAAAAAATGTTCCAACCAGAAACGGTGCCTAACTGAGAAGCTGTTGTTCAGTGTTGAGGGCTCAAAATGCCCCTTTAAACCTGGGGCTATGGCAGCACACAGGCTGGCAAGAACTACCTGACCCAGAAGAGACCATGTGCAGAGAAACTTAAGTCACTTCACAAACAACAAAGGCTCACAGGGATTCTAGAAACTCACTTATTACACCCATCCCCCCCCCCCGCCACCCAAATGCAAAACCATGCAAAGATGCAGGGGTGGACAACAAATCCCACACAAAACCAATCAGCTGGAGATGTGGTTTATTGTGGTTCTTCATTTACAACCATTTGGTTGAACAAAACCAACAAAAGATAATTGAAATACAAAAGTGTGTAGTGTTTCCAAACTTTTACTTGGTGCTGTGTCCTGCTTTCACTGGCCTTAGGATTTGGTGTTGGTTGTGCAGTTGTTTAGAATGTCAACTCCAGACGACAGTTTTAATACATGTATGTCGGTGATAAATCAACATTGACTACTGGCACAAGTAATATTGGTACATTTTATGTTTTATAAAGCGGAAATTAGAAAGTTGAATGTGAAAAAATTAGAGCTTAGATGTTGTGACACTGACATAATCTGTAGGGTCACAGGTCATATCCTGAGGCTCTCCATCAGGGATCTGTCCTCTAATGGATTTTCCTCTTCCTCTTCCAGTTCCAAGCCAGGTCTCTTTATTGGGGTTAAGGTTAATAATGGTAGGGATGATGAGCTTGCAACACTTGAGCTGCCAACACAGAAAGACCAGACTTGTGAAAGACTGAGGTCAGTGTGCCTTTTATAATTAAATACAAAATTCCAAACATTAAATGTAATATGTTATCTTAAAACCCTATTTTTTTTTTGCTGTTGTAGTTAACTAGAGCCCACCGCCTTCTGCTTCCATCGTGATGAGCGACAGCACACTGCTGTCACCGGCTAGCTTCTTCTTTGTAGGGGGAGCAGGGTTAGGTTAACAGTCCCCCTTTTATATATATGATGGGGACTAAACCCAGTGAAAAGGGTTCAGCGCAGGGTTTCAGACAAAGGCTCCACCCTGTGATAGTTGAAATACATAGGAGATCATTATACCTAATATATTTAAAAAGGGAAAAACTAGTAAAAAGTGAGATTTGCATGTGATGGGCTCTTTAACATATTTGTGTTTTGACACAAAGGGTCTTGAGTTTTTCCTGTTGCTCACTTAATAAAACGTCCTCGTCAACACATTAATCAGACTTCTCCAGAGATGCTATTAGCTGCTTTAGGCTGACATGAGGAGGCTGTAAACTAAATGAGGATTTTATAGCGCATCAGTTTTATTGTGTGTGACGGCTCATCAGGAGGTGTTTGTGTCTCACAACAGAGATCATATGGAGGGTTCGGGGGTCCTAAAGTCTGACAACAGAGAGGAAATCTGTTTTCAATTAAACCTGGAAATAAAGGGTTTGATGTTTTAGAGAGATCTCAACTATTATTGGTTCTGAAATCAAATGATGCTCATTAGTTTTAGGAAATGTGCTTTAGCTTAGCTTAGCACAAAGACTGGAAGTGAGGGGAAGTTTTAGCACAGCTGCATCAGAGAAGAAAGGAAGTTTGTGTATCTGAGCTATGTATTTTTAATGAAGGGCCGATTTCTGCTTGATTAATAATACATACATATGTGGACTTTATTGAAGATGCTTAACTGCTGAAACAAATATCTCCTTTATACTCAGGTTTGATGTTTATAATAATGAAATTTCAAGAAGGGACAGTTTAATTATTTCTGCAGCAGGTGTAATCAGGACTGAAATTGTAGCTTTTTAAAACAGTATCTTTGATTTCTTCGTCTGATCACTTTATTTCTTTCCTCTCCATCTGTTTTTTAATCCTCTGATGTTATTTCTGTGATTGTGCCAAAATGCAGTGAGTCACTTTTGTTTTATCTGCAGGAAGAAATAAAACTTGCTTGTGTGTTAGATGAATACTGAATGAACGTCAGCAGCTTCAGAAGGGATTTCACATCACATTAGTTTGTACAAGAGCTTGGTTTCAAGCTCAGCATCACAGCGGGTTTAAACAGATAATAATCCTCACTTCTCAAACAGTAGATACGCTTTACGTTTTCAGATTCACACGGACACGACTTGAGCATTTAAAGTAAATGTTCTTTGTCGCTTCACTCACATGTTCAATCACAACCCATCACAGCAGCATTTTTCACTTGCCAAAATGTGTATATTCAAAATTTTTGTTCTGTTCTGGTTTCCCAAAATATCCACATTGTCTGATATATATCTCTAAAGCTTTTGACTTCCCAAAAATGCACTAAAATGTTCCAAATGTCCTCGATTTTGTAATACTGTGCATCCAGTAAGTATTCATACAGTCACATGATTTTATTGTTTTTTTATTTTTTATAAATTTGCAAAAATTTCAAACACACTTCTTTCCCGTTGTCATTATGGGGTATTGTTTGTAGAAAATTTGAGGAAAAGAATAAATTTAATCCATTTTGCAATATGGCTGAACAGAATAAGTGGTTAAAGGTAATGGCTGGAAAAAAGAGCATCTTAGTTTTCTGAAATGTCCCTTTTTTAAAATGTACCCAAATCAAATAAAATATCCACATCCAAAACTAATTTCTGTAATATGAAAAACATCCACATATTCTAATAATTTCCAATTGTCTTTACTTATAAATGTTGTTTAAAAAATAAAAAAGACTTTTCTATTTTCTATATATTTTCTATATAAGTATTTTCCTAAATATTTTTTGGTAACAAACATAATCTAGTTCATGTTTAACCAGTTGAATTGGCACCATGTTTGAAGTAATTGGTGACGGTGTTTCTGTCCAATCGTCTGTTCCACTAAAGTTTGCTGAGTTTATTATAGTTCGGGTATTTTGGCTCGTTGGACCTGCAGTGGAACGTTGACTCATGAAGCTTTTGATATTTATACATATATATATATATAAGTTGTTTATTTGGCAGGGACAGTGTACATTATAACCATTTCAGCAAATGTACCAGAATTCCAGAATTAGCCAAGAGCTATTTTTGATTGGCGATCCCTGGACATGATTACATTGCCTGTTAAAAAACCAATGCGTGATTAAAAATATTCAAACTTCTAAACATATATTGAAAGGACCTGGCAGAGACAGCAGTAGTAGGATGGTAAGGTCAGGACAGGACACCCACACTGATAATCTTAATGCTTATGGTGGCATGTTTGAATATTAATGAATCAGTTTCTTAGATGTGTTTTTGAACTTGATGATCTATTTAGTGATTAGCTTGTGGATGGTGAAACAAGTTTGTCGTTGAGCTGTTTTCAGTGGCAGTTTCTGACTTAGTTTGCAGATTGGTGCTTTTTAAATTAAACTACCTCCTTGTGAGTGAGGACAATCCACATTAAGCAGTTAAGGACATAGATTGTGAAGCTGCTCGTGTGCTCTTTTGTCTTCTGTTTGTCTGTCTGTTTGTTCAGGCAGCTACGTTACCTTCACTTGTGGTGCGGTAACATCCCACGACCTGACCGAGAGACAAAGGGACACATGGACTCAAATGTCAAGTCTCACATCAATAAAACAACAATTACGATATTATTTTTAGGTAATAAAATTTCCACACTTCTTAGGTCACAGTTATGTTTCTTCAACATTTCTTTGTGCATCACAAAATTTGTACGACAGAGATTGTTTCTAGCGTGCAAACAGTTAGTATACAGTAAACTGTAACTATATTGGGTCCAGCTCTAATTCCAACTGGTTTCCAGTCCAACCAAACAGTGATTAGTTTGAGCTCCTTAATCTTTTTGGACTCCAATGATCAACTTCATCAGCAGAACATCTTTTGTGTTCAGACAAACAAGCTGAGTGATGGCGGCGAGCGGAGCATTTATAGATTCGTGGAAGAACAACAGGAGCAAACAAAAGACAAACAATGAGGAGGGAAAAGCTTTGCGAGGAAATTAGTGGAGGAGGAGAATAACAGGCGGAAAAGATCACATGAAAGAGGAAGAGGAGGTGGTGGTGATTCAAGAGGAACAAGAAGTGTAGGATAACATGGAGTAAGAGGAGGAGGAGGAGGATGATAACATGGAGCAGGAGAACAAGACAAGTGGGTATTAAAAATGTGATGGGAGTAAAAAGAAAGGAGAAAATAGGTAGTTTATGAACAAGGATGAGTAGGACAGGAGAATGAGTCCGTGGAGAAGGTGCAGCAACACATGAAAGGTGCTTGAAGCACAAAAAAACATAATTTGGGAGAAGAAGTAGGAGGAGGCAGGAGGTGGTGAAGGAGCGATCTGGAAGGAGCAGTGGCAGCAGCTCTTCTCAGAGATAAATGTGAAGCAATGCGCTGTAAGGAGTCACTCATCCTCTGTTAGTCTGCAGTCATACACTCTCCTGAAAGACGAGGAGGACGTGGTCTAATGTGTGAGGCTGTGATTGTGATCCGTCGTCTGCTCTGATTAAACTCATTATTAACTCAGAGGAAAACTGCACACGGAGAAAAATCAGACCTTTGATTTTCTGCAGCGTGAACAAACTCAGAGTCCCTGAGTAGGACAGTTAACTTATTTTTATATTACCTTTTTAAAAACCTAATTTCTGGACAAGTGCGGTCTAATGTCTACAGGACATCAACCGACTAAAGAAAGTGACTGGAAGTTGATTTAAACATACAGTGTGGAGGTGATGTAGAGCTGAACTGTGTGTAGAGGCTGTAGATGTTTGTAGTCAGCAGCAGTGGCCTGGAGACTCGACGCAGTGTGCATGTTATCTGCAGGCCAACACGTCACACAGAGACGCTGACGGTTCATTCTGATATTTTTTTTTAACTCCGTCTCCTCTTTCATGTCTCCCTCAGGGCCGTGAACACAGTCAGCATAGTGCTGATCTCTGCTGTTATCGGCCGATGGTCCACCATCAGCTGACTCCCTGCTTCACCATGGAAACAGTAAAGCTCAGCGCTGGACGGCATTTCAGCAGCTCGAGGGAGACGGAGAGCGTGGTAATGATGTGTGACAGCAACAAAACTCTGGAGGATGGAGTTTTTGGACTCAGCCCTCACAGTGTTTTACTGTGTGACTGGTAGCAGACAGGGCAGATGTTACAGATGTTAGAGATGACAGTGTCTGTGAGACATGCGAGCTGCAAGTAATGCTTCTGTTTCCTTCAGTATTTTCATTTCATGTCAAAAATCCCAGGGTTCAAGGTGATGTCTTCAAATCTTTTGTCTGTCCCTGAATCACCCAGAGTGATTCAGTTCATAACAATAAAATAGAGGACAAACTGAGACTTTTATGATGGTGCAGTCAAACATTGAGCCTGCTAGGTTAAAAAGTGACAAGTGATTGTTAAATTCTTTTGGATTATGAATTTTTCCAGTCCAGCAGGTCTTCACATGAGCTAAAGGATGAAGCTGGTTGGACAAAATGTTCTGATTTTTCAAATTAGCTTTTTCAACAACATCAACAATCTTTGTCAAAATGTCTCCAATTTATAAAACTGTCTGTTTCCTGCTAAATGTCTTTTGTCCTGTTTCACAAATGTCTTCAGACTTTGAAGATTTTTGTCAACACTTCAAATTGTGTACTTTCCAAAAAATGTTCTCAATTTCAAAAACATTCTTCACTTTCTAAAAATATCTGCTTTCTAATAATTTTCTCATTTTCTACAAATGCTGGAGACACATAAAAAATATCCTAAGTTTCAAATTTTCCTAACATGGCTGCAAACACTAAAAACAGTAGGTGTTCGCTTTCCAAGGTTCTCAAACGGTCACACTTTCCATCCCGTCCACACTTTGTAGAAAATGTCCTTCCATTAACAAAAAGGTCCTTGGTTCTAAAATGACCTCGACTTGACTGTAATTTTCTTGCTTTTAAAATGTTTTCAAAACTATCCTCACTTTTTCTAAAATTGTATAATTTGGCCTCAATACTAAAATCTTAACTTTCTAAAAAATCTCTTCATTTTAACCAAAACGATCTTAATTTCTAAAATAAATGTCCTCACTTAAAAAAGACATCACTTTCCTAAAAATGCTGTTGTTTTCAGTGTGTCCTCACACAGAAAGTGTTTGATCACAACTTTTTAAAAAAATATTACAGTCTGTCCCAAAATCTTGTCTTCTAGTCGATCACTATCTTCTTTTGTATCAAAAGAAATGAATGAGACAGATTCACCACGATACTTAATGCAGAAACTAATTAGGTTCTTTTTGTTGTTTCAGTCTTGTCAGTTTGTTAAGATCCATTTTCGCTTTCTTTCTCTCAGTTCTGTCTCCCCCTGTGCTGCTCCTGTCCCCATTTTACTCTTCACATTCTCCTCCTCTTCTTCTTCATGTCCTCCTGTCTCCCTGCGTCTCGGCGTACCTCTCGTCTCCAGTAAAAGCAGAGAGCATCTGTTCGGCTCGGACTAATTGCTCTGTCCTCGTCCTCTTCAGAGACCATTACGCAGCTCATCTCATTCGTCAGAGGACTGCACTCCATTAAAGAGTCTCCTCACAGACACATTATTCTGCTGATGCTCAGAGGTTAACACGCACTTCAACGTCTTTTGACAAACAGGTTCTTCCATTAACAAGCTCCGGGAAGACTTGGAATATATTTTGCTCAGATCAAAGCTTTCGCTGGTCTGCATGGCCTTTTCTTATCTTTTGTCCTTAAGGTCGCCTTTCAGATCCACCTGTCCTTAAAGACACTTACACAGATCTTTTAAACACAAGTTGAAGCTTTAATGACTCAGGTTTTGTATGATTTGCTTGATGTTTTCATGATATGTACGTTGTGGCTGTGGCTCAGGAGGCGGAGCAGTCGTCACCGCTGACAGGGTCAAAGGTTCAGTGTCCATATACAGTACGTCAGCTCTTCCTGTCCATAGGATGAAGGGTCCTGAACTCCCGGTTGGTCTTGGTGGGTCAGGCTAGTTCTTGGCATCATATGTGAGAATGGCTCTCTGTCCGGTGATGTAACACAGTGAGGAACATTTACCAGGTTGGTTTGTGCACGTTCATCTGATATCCCCAAAAACAACCAACCAAAAGATGTGATGGCTTGAAACTATATTAATTGTAGGCATGAAACATTCACAAAGACACTAACAAACTACTTTTTTTTCAGTCCACCCTAAACTGAGTCAAGTGTAACTTTAACCAAAAGTGTCTGTTGTAATTGTAGCCCAGGACTCGCTGAGTGTTGGGTATTTTCTTAAAGTGCAGTACTAATGGAAATGTACTCATGAAATGACTGTTTACTGAAATGGTTATACGTTTATTAGTGTATAAACCACAAGCCACATAACAAAAACAATTAAACTAACTGGACGGACTATTCTATTAAAGCTGTTGAGATTATTTACATGCTGCAGGATTCGTCAGAGACAAAGATAAATGTGAATTCAAATTTAATGCCTACAGTGTTGGAGGTAGGGAAGCTACTTTTTTTCCTTCACTAATTGTATTGATTAAAGTTTGGAGCCTCCCAGCTGTTTGAGCAGACTCCCAGATGGAGCAGTGCTGCAGGAAAACTCGCTGTTATTAATGCGATTGTGTAGCATGAGGACGGATGAACTGCAGGAGGAGACTGTTTGGTATTCTGCTGCTCATCTCTGCTGCTCTGCTCTAATTAAAATGGGAAATTAGAGAGGTTTGGTCTCAGGTGGCAGAAAAGTTAGTCCTGCACCTACTTCAGATCCAGCTGAATGAATGACAGATTTAGTTAAAGGACAGGAAACACTATAATATGGGACTGAGAAAATATATTTAGATAAATACCGCAGCATCTCATGGAACATGGAAAAAAATGAATGACGTCGTCCACCTGAGAGTCTCACCTGAGCTGCAGTTCCATTCTCCATCACACAGAGCACCAGGAACAGAACAACTAGAACTTCACATGCACTGATCTTAGGGAGTGTAAATAAAAAGCTGAGAATAAACTGGATTCCCTGCTCCGTGGAGCGGTGAGGCAGCGGGTCATAACAGAACCTGTGTTACAGCCCAAATCAGTGGAAAGCATTGGAAATATGACTGTGGACATATTAATAGTCATATTATTAATTAACATTAAATGTTAGTTATTGACATGGGGTGAACTGATACTAGTGATTTTTTAATTTTTATTAGTTCAGTTGTCTAGGGAGGCACATAAAACATGAAACAAAGTTAAACTAAGATGATATTTTGGGTAAATAATGAGAAATAAGGAGGAATACATTTATTCGTAACTCTCGGTTCTGAGACGGCCTCTGAAACCCCTCTGAGGCCTCCCCCCCCCCCCCCATTTCACATGAACACACAAAACCAAGGACCAGCTGAGTGGTAGGACATTAAATTACAATACGCAATGTATTCTGTACCTCACTAAATGTAGGCAAGGAGCCCCCCCATCTTTCCTCTCATTTCTCCCTGAAAATCCCATTTAGGAGCTGTAATGGTGTGTGGAGCTCCGGGTCTCTTCCCTGTCTGTAATTGATTGTTTGCCACTAAAACCTGGTGTGAATTCTTATTTTCTGTGTCTCTCTGTTTCTGTCTCAATCTTGTCTCCATCACTTTCCATCTCTGCTGCCTTTAACGAGGGACCTGAGGTGCTCACACTCAACCAATCACCAGGTAGGAATGGTGACAACGTCGTTAGAGTTCGTTCCAACTCGATGAGACTCGATAATGGGAGGAAATTAGGAGTTCGTCCACCTGTGTCCTTTAATCTGAATCTGCAGTCTGAGAAGGAGACACATTCAGGGCTTTGCCATGGGAATGAAGGGAATCTTCACACCGTTTTATGCACAATGACACTTTCCCCAGTAGGCGAAGAAAACACGTGATAACAGCATGTTCACTTCAGTGTCAGATAATTTAAACTAGGACTAACACAAAACGTCCACATTCTTATGCCATCAGGAAAGTAGTGTAGTGTTTCTCTTCACTCCGTCAAACCTGTTGAATCAAAGTGTCAATTTAACTGTTTATGTAAAAATGAAATACTGAATGTTGAAGAATTATGTTGATGACACAGTTATTAATTTTGGTAATTGAACAACAATCAGACACCAATCGATGCATTAGACCTTTAAGTAATCAAAGTAAACCAAGTCCACATGGGGTTGTAGCTCAAACCTTACACAGACAAAACATCAATTAAAAAAAATTAAATACAAGTTAGGAAACTGTACTGTAAGTATTTAGTAAATAAAGAGTCCACGTTGTTATGTGTTTGTAGTATTGGCTCTAAAATCATTTCCATGAATGTGTTTAGAATTGAACTGAATTACTCACTTTTCTTCTCTGCAAGTATGTGAAGCCATTTTAACCGTAATTACTGCTGAACATCAGCCTTCAAATGGAGTTGTGTTCAGGGTTTCTATCACAGTGAACAGAGTTAATGAAGTCTCATAGAGCCTGTCTTCATCAGAGGAAGAGGAGCAGTCAATTCAAAGCGCAGGCAGATGTTTCATTTAGCTCAGTGTTTGGAGTCCAAAACCAACGTTTGCATATATTAATAAGGAGATGATTACAGAGGAAGAGTGAGGAAAACGAGTGAGGTTGGACTAAGGCTAGAAGGACATTTTCAAAGGGAGGAAAAATCTAGTAAGTTGGCATATTCAGTTCTAGACTTTGTCCCTGGAAGGTTCCTATAGTGTCTGAATGTCCTGTGTCCTTTGAGTCACTGATTGTTCTCTGAATGTTCCTACTTTAAATACTTTAACTGGATTTTGTGAATATTATTTGAAACAATGTGCTGGGACTCTACACCGTGACAGGAGCAGTTGAAAACAATGGAAAGCTTCAAACCCACAAAGGTGATCAGAGTCTGATGTCCTCACAGGAGACTGGAGAACAGCTGGGACACAGAGCAACAGAATAGGGCTGAATAATGTGAGACAGGACTACAGCAGGGGGACAGGTGGACGATGTGGAGGTGTGAATCATCACTTTGCTGAGCTCCTATACTTCCTATGTCCTCCTGTGGACACCTTCAGCTGAATTTAAGGTCTTAGTCTTCTCCACTGCAGGTTGGAGTCCTCTTTTGTTGGACAATGTCTTCAATTCCACTAGACAAGAGTCAAAATATCACAGAACAGGTTTTTGCAACATGTGGACGTAATAACCAGGAGATCGGGAGCTTCCTCACGTTAAAAAGAGCCAAACATAAACTAACACTAAGAGTTTTTTATCGTCTCCAGCTGGAGATTCAGGAGCCATTTGTCTCATCAGCCGGTCAGTCCACGTCCAACCCGGATGGCTGTAGTCAGTTTGTGTCTCTGTGGACACTGTGGGACCTGATTTCTTTGCTTTGTGTCTGACACAACTGTTAGTGATCCAAACTCATGTTAATTCACTTTTTGAGACCACTTCCCCCCCACTTCTGCCAGTCTGGGGGTCTTGTTACTCTGCAGGACCTGACAGGAAATTGTATTTGTCACATTCAGAAAGAGCAGTGATGTGAATCAGCAGGTTCCACATTTGAGTCTCTGTCTCCATCACTCAGCCCCCCCTCCCCAAACAGGAGTTCCCCCTTGAGAACGCACGTGCGCTGTGCCCCCCCTCCACACACACACACACACACACACACACACACACACACACCCTCGCGTGCCGCCCACAGGTCACGGTCACAAATAAAAGGCTCGTTATGTTTCCACGGCACATTCCGCCTGACGTCAAATCAGCGGCAGATTATTGGCACGAGACCGGAAAAATAGTCTGCATAGCCGTCAAAATAAAAGCCCCATAGCTTGAATGTCCAAGTCAAATGAAGTGTGACAGCAAGTAAAATAACTAAGTGACACATGTTTTGGTCATAATGCTTTTAGATGCTTGCTTATATAAAATGAACACATTGACTTTTTATTAAATCAGTCTGTAACTAATAACATAATTAAATAACATCAAATTAAAAAAAATAAAGATTAACTGCGGGAAATATTTTTTTTAACATACAAAGGAAAAAATTAGTAAATCGGAAATAAATGCACTAACAAAGCAAGTAACAGTTTACAGTATTGTGTTTGTGATTAGTTATTTAGACATCCCACATTATCAAACAAATGAGAAGAAATCATTTAAAAATCAGTGAGAAAGCCTAAAGACTGCAGTCCACCATCAGTCACCGTCCAGTTCTGTCAGAAAGCAAACATTGCTCAATCCACATGGACCCCAAAGAAAGTTGAAGCTCTCATTAGAGCAAAGGGTGGTTTTACAAAGTATTAACACGGGGTGACCCTTTTAAGAATTCAGTTATTCTAGTTTTTATTAATTTTCAGAGGTCTTACTGTCTCACCTGTATGTTGGAACCTGCAAGCAGTTTTTATACATTTTCATGTCAGACTGTGAACCAGCAAAGGGGTGATTTGTAACCCGCTGTAGATGGATGGATTTATTAAACTTTAAGTCATTTTCTGGAGTTATCTTACAGAGAGAGTTACACACAAACAAAGCAGAGACAATGAGGTCCATGGGGGACAATGCACTTAGAGACTAATGGCTAATAATAGTAACAGATACAAGTTGTAAATTATTTATTAAATTTACTGAATACTGAAACAGTACAGTAGAACCAAGAACAGTAATTCACTGTGTGTTACTACAGGTCCTGTTGGAGCTCAAAGAAGTTCTAGTCAGGTGGAGGATTGTGTTGTCGAAATGAAGAATGTATGTCATATGTTAACAGTAATGAAATCATTGGGTCCTGTTGCAGGATACGTGGACTGTCAGAGATCACGGCGGCTCCTTGTCCTGCTTTCCTGTTTTCTGATCTCTGTATCTTCCAACCTCCGCTTTAACACGAACACAGTCAAACAGACGCTTTTATTTTGAAGGGACCCGCCGGAAGCCCGGCTCTGCTCCGCTCGGTTCTTTAACATCTTTCACCGGTGAAATCCACCGACGACTCCTCCGGACGGACCACTTCTCCTTTTTTCTTCCAGCGACCCCCGCACTCTCCTCGTCCTCCCCTCGCACTGAAGGAGCACGCCGAGCCGCTGACAGGAGGAGCGGGCACGGAGCGACTTCTCATCGGGATGATGGAACTAGCTCCGGTACCGACCCGCGGACACGGAGCCCGGTGGACCCGGCGGAGGAGCAGCGGGCACTTGTGAGCATCTTACTGGAGGATACTGACGCACCGACGGGTTTCTCTTGAATTTGAATCCGTTTTTCTACAATGTCACCACCAAGGAGACGCGGCTGAGGCGCCTGCTCCTTTTTCCGGATCCTCACGCTGTTAGCTAACGTTAGCGCCGCTATGAGCCGAACCGGAACTTCCTGTCACATCTGAGCGGGATTTGGGAGGGTGGCGGCGGACTGCAGGTGGGGAAACATTTGAGTGTCTTGAATGAGAACCGGTCACCGGGCCGGATTCCGTGCGGAGGGACGCCGGCCGGAGCGGAGGAGGAGGCGGCAGCTGCAGCCGCGGGGAACCGAACTGACAGACTCATCCCCGCGGGGAGAGAAGCAGCGAGGCGGCCAGAGGAGGATGTGAAGATGGGTTTAGCTTTCGGTCTCCTGTGGCTGTTCACCGGCTTCCTGCAGGGTGCGCGAGGCCAGGGCGTGTACGGTAAGGATTAACACACATTAATTATTGTACACATTTCCATATTTTTGTTCTTAAATTAAATCTGAGTTTAACGAGGCGCAACACAAGCATCGTTTGACCCGGAACACCAGCCGCTCCAAGTTGACCTTGTAAAGGGAATTAGAGTGAGTGTGTGTGTGTGTGAGTGTGTGTGAGTGTGTGTGAGTGCACTGCTTCCTCAGTCATTTTAGATTCACGTTTGGCCGAAAGGCACAACAGGTAGACTGCAACAAACACACACACACACACCTGTGAATACCAGCGATGATGAGGCTGCAGATGTTTTCCTGCAGAGATCCTCTGGTGCTCAGTAGAAATGTCACAGATATTTCCAGGCAGTGTAATATTTTACAGTTTGTCTTGTATGAATCAGCCTGCAGCTCCGTGCAGCATCTCAGTGGGACTCGGTACATGGTGACTTGATGTTACTGCTCCTATTTTATTTTTATTCTCTCTGACATCACAGGAATATTCTGCTTCCTGTGGGGACTTAAATGAGCTCTGGTGACCTTTTATTCCATTATTATCATGCTGTTTTATTCCTGTCACTAATATTCTTCCCATGTTCCTACTTGGCTCCTTATGATTTGATTATTAACATAATCCTGTTGATTACAGCATGATTCAACAGGCTCCTCTGTCATTTTCTTATTTTTATCTGTACAAATCTCACAAAATACTGAATTAGCATGGGATGCAATAATACTGCTGTAAAAACAAAGTGGGACTCAATTTCTGGATCTTTCAGCTGCACATCATGGTCTCCATCAGTGCCTAAGAGGTTACAGGTACATTTAGATCAAAATGAAACTTTCAAGAGTTTATATCTCAGTATCTGACATTAATGGTTAATTGTAAGAGTGAGGTTCAGTTACTGGCTGTTTTCCTCCCTCTTTGTTCGTGGGTTAGAACCACCATGTTACTGTCTTCAGAGTTCAGCTCACTTACTTTCATTTGACTGAATTTCCATACTCAGAATGACTACACACAAAAATCGAGGTTCACTGACTCGCCGTTACTTCACTGTTTCAACCCTTCCACTGTCTTTGTCAGATTTTGCTTTGTTCAAGATTCAAAGAACGTTACTGATCCCATAGGGAAATTATGTAATTATTGTCGTATCACTTGACTGGATTTCCATATTTTGCATGAGCTGATATATCTCTTGAAACATTTAATGTGAGTTTAACACACAAAAAGCAGCTTCAACGCTCACTACTTTCTGGATCTTTTAGCTGCTTGCCATGTTCTTCCTCAGCAATTATGACAGACTTAATGTTTTTCTGAGGTTAATAATTCACTTTGTTGTCATTATTAATCTCATACCATTTGACTACTGAAGACCTTTTGTATTCCACTTCCACTTTTATTCGCATGTGTTTCTGGATCTGTCAGCTCAGTTGCATGGTCCTCAGCATCAGATCACCAAACTAAGTATAATGATATCTAGACATCTAATGGCTGTGAAGACGTCAGTATCTTCAGTTTTAGCTGCAGACTTTACCTGCTTTGCATTCTTCTGTTATCTAATCCTGTCCAGTAATGATTTATAGTATAACTGTATCCAACAGAACTATTGACTTTAAATAAATACACATCTTGTATTTATTTATTTATTGTCTGTCGGGAAGCTGTAATTAAGAAGGCATTATTGTATTATTTGCAGTGGCTACTTGCAGTAAACTGAGCAGTATTTTTTTTTATAAGAGTCCTTGAGATGTTGGATAGAGTTCAATTTGGTGTCTTCTTTGTGCAGTCGTGCATTGAAGCGTCAGTCAGCAGTGAGGTGCTGCTCCTACCGAGGAGCTTAATATATATTTGCTCCATGTCCAGATGCAGGAAAATCACATGATGGATTTAAAAGATGCCGTATTTGTTCGGTAACCTTTTACTGAATCTGAATTATTTTTACTTGTTCATTTGGTGGTTTGGTGTTAATGTTATTCTATGAATAACTCGTCCACAGGCCAAAACATAAAACAGCTGTTATTGTACTGTCTCACTGATTTAATCTACATTTCAGCAAATAGACGCATCAGATCTGACTCCATGACAAAGGACTCTGATGATTGGTACATCCCTGCTCTCATTATGAGCATGCAGCGGTTCTGTCGTTGTGACCTCGCTGTGTTTTCCTGTGTGACGTCAGATCACTCAGATTATCTGTAATCTTGTATGTCACAGATTAGAGGGAAAGGAGGCATATTACATCACGCTCAATGTTACTTACATCCTTTCAGTTCAGTCTGATGATGTCTCAGTGCTGGAATCTCAGTTACACTGATAATTCCTCTTCATGTTTGTGGTGGAGTGGGGCTTCTCTTAGCACGGGAAGGGAGGAGGAAGGAGGGAGGAGGGAAGGAAGGGGGATTAGGATGCAACATCTGTCCATTTGTTTTACATTTGGTTTGTTAAATGGAGGCTTTAGAAAGATGAAATGTCCTGTGTTTCTGGTTGTTGTCCTGGTAATCCTATGTGATGTGCAGTTGTGAAAAGTAAGTAAATTTACTACTGCACACAGGTGGATTTTTAGGTGCTTGAGTTCTTCTACTTCGCTTTACTTTATACTTCAACTCCTAGTTTCCAGAGGGAAATTGTTGAAGTTTTATTGTGCTCCATGTGTTTGACAGTGATGGTTACTGCAGCATTAAAAAGTTTGACGTCACACTCTCAGTCCTCCTCCTGTGTAATCTCATCCTTGCATATATACAGTTCTGCCAAGGTTTGCTATATACGACTGTAGTCAAAAGAACATGTGCCAGCTGTAAGTCGTGTTTTTACACCTGTTTTACACCATTAATCATCCCAAACTCCTCTGATTTATGTGGATACGTTTGCAGGGAATGAACCTTTCCTTGATTAGACACTGGACACTGGACTTAAGCAGCCACTTGAATGACAATTTAAGGGATCGTACAATTCACATTTTCCTCAGTGGGTTTTATAGGCTGCAAAAGATTGTCTAGCTTCTCAATCCAGAGGGTAAAAGTCTCCAAAAACCTCTTTAATGGGGAAAAATAGAAGAACATTGAATTATTGTGTATGTTACAGTAGGTCCCGCACATAGAGGTAGTTTTTATGTCTCCATGCCTGTGACAGCTGTGGCCAGAGGCATTTTGTTTTGCTTTAAAAAGTGCAACTCCACTCTCAAATTCTGTTTGAAGCTTCTGTTTCTCAGCACAGGAGTAATGATTGGAGAGGATGTGAAGGTTTAGGTGGCTTGGGGGGGTGACTGGCTGACCCCCACTTGCTAACAAACACCAGGAGCTACTGTCAGATTTTTCCCTGATAGAACAAAGGGAGTTTGGTGGAACTTTGACCATCACTATTATAGTTAGTGTTGATCAGCCCTAAATATCTGTGAGAGAGGGGCAGAGATTGGAAACTGTCATGTACTGGTGTTTTTACTTAGTGTTTTCTGATTTCATATTTGGTGTAGTAGACAGTACTTCAAGTTTGATGTCTTGCCATTTGCCAGAGGACCTAGCTGACTCAAAATGTCAGATCAAAACTGTAAATCTCAGCTGAAAAAAAAAAAAACGTTTTTAGACAAAATAGTCTGTGTGTGTGTGCGTGTGTGTGTGTGTGTGTGCGCGTGTGTGTGTGTTGGGTGAGGGACGATACCAGGACAAAGAGGATCCTAATAAAGGAAAGAAGACAGAAAAATCGGAAGTAATTTTTTTAATAAAGACTCAACCTGCACATTATGATACAGTGTAGGTGGAAATGAATGAAGGAGCTGCTTACAGATCAGTCCCTGTCATCCTCTAATGACTTCATCTTCATCCTGCAGCCGCCTGCAGTCAGTCAGTCAGTCAGTGTAGCTGCTGTCTCTTCTGTCTTGGTCGACTGTGGCGTCAGATGTGTTGTTTGATTTGTTGTTGGTGAAACTGATCTGATTTCACAGCCATGTGGGCTCATTTTCTGCCTCATAAACTCTCCCCAACACAATACAGTTAAAGCTCATTTGGATGGAAAAGGTCAAACACAGTCGCTGTGCTGCTCACTCACTGTTTGGCTGCTTCTAACCTGACAACAGGAGCTGACGGTTTCCCCTACAGGCTGCAGCGATCACTGCTGAATTATCTGATCAGTCTGACTGATAGTGGAGCTGCAGCAAACATCGTATTCGTTTATATCCAACCGCAGCCCAGGAGCGTGTTGAAGGACCATTATGAGCTGCAGGTCATAGTGGTCCTGTGGCAGCTGGGCCATATGGCCAAACATTTTTATTGGTCTCAAGGAAGATTTTGTTCCCATTAAACTAAACATCCCTAGACTCCTGCTGAGCTTCATGGCCTCAAGACTTTGGATTCCCTCCCTGGCTCCCTCTGCTCAGCCTCAGCCTGAAAGATTTGGATTATTATTATGTAGGAATTATAGGTGTACGCCAGTCGGCTCCCCCCTCATCAACATCGGCATCAAATGGTAGCGTCAGACAGCAGGAATCTGTGGAGGTGAACGCAGACACAGAGACTGAACAGCCTGTAGGTGTTCCTTAGTGTGATTAAATCAGAGACAGTGATTTGTGCAGGAACGCCCTCAAATGCTGGCTTCCATAAAATACGCGAGAAGATCAGGAGCTGTTTAAGACACAGGACACAAAGGAAAAATGTGGCATTAAATTTCTGCTTGTCATCACCAGTCAATTCCTCTTAATTTCTGCTCATCTTTTACCATCTAGCCCATTAGTCAGCTGCTGACTCTGAGAGATAAACATGTTTTCATGCAAAAGGATTTAAACTTTCCTACGCTGGGAAGCGGTGGACGTAAATGAGAAAAGTGTCTACATCCACACTTCCACATCCATCCACACAGTGCTGTATCATCGTAACCTGAATAGACGAAGCGGCTACTAGAAAAAAGGGAGCACAAGACTCAAGTTTTCTTTGAGAACTGTGACAAAGATTTTATCTTGTTGAAGAACCTTCTGGTCAGATGAGACAAAAGTAGAAGTGTTAGGCAAAAATTATTGTCATGTATAGAAGAAGAGAAGCACCCTCCCAACCATGAAGCACAGGTGTAGCAGCATCATTTTGGTGCAGTTGAAGAAGGAGAATCTGAAGACCACGGAAAGGAAGCTAAAGCTTGGATGCATGTGGCTGTTTCAGCAGGACAGTGATCTGAAGCATTCTACCAGGATGGGAACAAATTGGGTTAAGACCAACAAACTACCTGTGTCAATCACAAAGTCCTGAACTTAATTTGTGGGCTGAACTGGAAAATGGGTTCATGCAAAGAGCCACAAGCCGGACTCGGTGCACCAGTTCTGCCATGAGGAAGGGGCCAAAGTTCCTGCAGAGTGTTGTGTACCTCAGGGAAGAACTTGATTTAGGTTAGTACAGTCTAAAGCCTTTACCACCTGATGTTAACTAGAGAAGAAGCAACAAGGGAAGAAATGGAGGACAGACAGACAGACAGACAGGGAAACATAGTAGACTGTAGGGATTCATTGGTCCCATTAATACTGCGTATGTGCTGGTACCCAATGTGTGTACCAGTCTCCAAAGTTTATTGCTTGTTCGTTTGATTTGAAAGAAAAGTTTCAAAGTCAGTTTCTATTTATGAAAAATATCAACGCGAAGCAGTGTTGATCAGAAATCTGGTCTGAATGAAGCTGCTGTGTTTGTGGTGGAAGCTGAGTGTGTGAGTGATGGTGAGCGGCTGCAGCCATAAATCAGCACATTTCTCTGCTTTGATGAAATCATTAAGTCTGCATATTTGACCTGCTCTAACTCTCCCTTCTCGGGGAAATTGGGATTAATTATAATTGTTTTTTAATTACGCTCTCTCACCCAGCTGTGGAGAGTTTCCTCACAGACAGGAAACCGACATTGTTACCCCATCGTCTGTTCCTCCCCTTTTCCTCTCCCCGATGTGTTTCTGTGTTTATCGAGCCATTAGCTGTGGGTTTAGTGTGTTAATAAGTGTTAATGTGCAGTAATGAGGATGGAGCGGCACATTACCGGGAGCACTGTTGGCCCGCCTCCTGTTTCCTGCCGGCCGGCTGCTCGACGAGGAGGAGGAGGAGGAGCAGCTACATTTACAAGTTGCTGCTGCTCACAACCAAATGACTCGAGCTGTAAAACAGAAATGACAGCAGACGCAGTGAGAGTCCAAATGAACAGTTATCAGTGACGCAGCTCCACCCGTCCTGTGCCCCCCCAGTCCTTAAAATAAGTTTAAGTGATCAATCTGTAATTGATCGGGTGCCTGAGTGTGTTTGTGTGGCCCAAACATTTGTTAAAAACAAAGTTCTATATAGTTACACAGAAATAGTTTTTGGTTCTATTAATACAACTGGGGAATCACATTGTCACTTGTATGAAAGCATTAAAAATGCATCCAGTTGTCGATTAGGACAACAGGAATCCATACATGTTTTTGATAAAGAAGAGCTTCGTTACCTTCATCCAACATGTTGGAAAAACAATCATGCATTACATGTTTGTCAGACATTGCGTTTTATTCAAGACGAACCGTAAAAACTTCTGTGCTTTTTGATTCTGTATGGTCCTCGTGGACATTTGTGCTAAAGACCCAGCAGCTGATTTCACTGATGTGTTCCTCCTCCGTGGTTCAGCGTGGTGTTAATTAGTCAGAAATCTGCAGACTCAGACTCTGACTCAGACCGTGATTGGACACTGAAGTGCTGCTGTGTCTGAGACAGACAGAAAGTGATCAGCAGGTTCATCTGTAACAGACGTGCTGGACAAAACCCCTTGTTGTGAGTCACATCAGGTCAATAAATCTGGTGTTTTGCTGCTCGATGTTCGGTGTGATTACATACTCTATATGTCTTTACAACAATAAACTGACGCTTTATTCCACAAGCTGGTATTTTGGTGCTAGTGTTCATCACAATGCTCTAGTTTCTTTGCACATTTGTCTTATTTGCTATTTCAGAAATCGTTCCTCCTCCTTCAAATATCTAAGTTTGCCATGCTTTGTTTTTTGGGAGCATTTAAGCTGTTGTGTGGTGTTACAACTGCGTCACTCAGTCCACTTGTTCATGATCTTTGTTGATTTTGTACAGTCAGAGGACAGAAAACCAAATGGAGCTCAATATCAGAACCTTTGTCAGTTGGTTGAAGTGATGGAAAGACTCTTTTGATTTGGGTTTGCTTGGTCTCCTGGTTGGTGCTGGTTGAGTGTTTCTGAAGGCCGAAGGTGGAGACAGTAGAGTGAACATTTCTCTGTGAGTGTCCACCAGCCAGTGTGTCAGCCCTGTTTCTCTTCTGTTGAAGAAATTAATCGGTGTGTCTGTTTTGATTTCCTCTGCTTCAGCTCGGATCCTCTGACCACTGGAGGAGAAGTAACATCTCTGATGGGTAGGGGTAGGAGGTGGGGGGGCAGAGACAAAGAAGAAGACAATCTTCCCAGGAATCAGGAGTCTTTCATAGTAGGAAAGTTACTACTGAAGTTTCATTTCTCATTGTTCTGATTGTGATAAAAAATTGTTGGGAAACGTTTTTCTCCTGGAAATTCAGACAAGTTTTCCTTGTTAGAGCCGATGCTCAGGATGCTGTTGGTGCTCAGGTGTGAATCCTCCTGTTAAGTTTTTGGTGTCCCTCCCCAATGGTCTTTTTGGATTTGGGTCTTAAAATGACCCAGAACAATACAGTAATACTTTTGTGACTAGAGCAAACGAGTTACTTATAATCAATGATACTAAATATTTGTCCAAAGAAAAGAGGAAACGGTAATGAGAGAAAGAAGGAAATGAGTGGATGAATCAAGTGGAAGGGGAGAGGAGGACACAAGGAAGCAACAAAGTGAAATTACACTAGGAAATGAGTGTAGGACACAAGGAGAAAAGGAAGTGAGAGAAGGTTCTGAAAGAGAAAGGAGCAGAGGAACTGACAGAAAAGATGAAAGAAGGAAAGGAAATGACACTGGCAGAATCCTGTGTGCAGATTTGTGTATTTTTCCAAATGCATGCTGGGAGCTGAGAGGAATGAGGAGGTGAGATAAATATGGCCGTTGGTGGGTGGATGATGTCTCCGCTGTGTCCACACTGATGGGCTCTGTGATGAGTGTATTCCAGTGTCACATCTGATTCATATGGAGGCAGAAGTTTACACAGATCCAGGATCAGGATCCTACTGAACTTCCTGAAAACACTCGTCCCTCTCTCTCCCCCTGTCAGTAAAGACAAAGGTTCAGGTTGGGAGGACTTTCTGAGTGCTGGATCCTGAATTCAGCACACGATTTAGCTTAAAGTGTCAGGTAAAACCAAGCATTAGCTACTTGTATCACGATGTATCCAGAGATCTGAGTACAGATGTAAACAGCTGGATGAGACGTGTTGTGGATCAGCTAGGAATCTCACAGGACAACTCCGATCAAAGAGGGACGAAAACGTTAATGTGCAGCAGCAGAAATCCACCTTGGGGAGACTTATCTCTCCCAGCACGAGGATTAAGGCCATGTTTGGAGAATAATACACAGTGTGCTTATGTAAGCTCTGCAGGCTCCGTCCACCAGCAGCTGCAGCCTGCAGCATGAAAACATGATGCAGGAAAGAGTGGGAGGAAACAGGTGGAGATCATCTGGTCACTGCCACAGGTTTTCAGTGGTTCTGATTAGTTTTTAATCATCCATTATTGTTTACATGTAAAATGACAGGAGGTACCAGAACCAGAGGCAGCATCAAATGCTTTAAGTGCTGCACTAAATTACAGTCCAAATTCTGAGGTTTTTTTGCACTTTATGTGTCTTTACGTTCACTGGCCACTTCATTAGGTACACCTGGAGTGCATTAGAGCCATGTCTTATAATGCACTGCAGTACGACTCCACGACCCATTGTGATGTCAGTAATAAACTGAGAGTAGAATTATCACCTTTCTGACAGTTTAACCAAAAAACTGAGCAATTCTAACAGAGCAAAAGTGGAATTTATTGGATGGCATTAGAGCTAGTGTCTTTTCAAATAAAGATTTTCCAGTGTTAAAATATATAAAATGCTTTTAAGTAAAGACTGTCTCAACTGTTATCAGCAGAACAGAAACATCCCAGTCGACATGCTGGTGCTTCACTTACTGAACCCAGAACATGACAGGATTCTGCAAGCAGTTTTTAGCTGAATCAGAGCAGTCAGCGTCTCTGTTCTGTCGCTAGGCAACCAGAGTTAGCTGTCAGTCATCAGGCGACTGCTGTTTGTCTCTGTCATCAGATGAAAACGTGTTTTATTTCACTTATGTGATTAGAGTCAGCAGATGTTTCCTGGCTCCTTATGTCTCTCTGCTGGGGTTTTTTCAGCGTGGCATTTTTTCCTTTGGATCATTTTACATTTTTTAAATTTACTTTTTAAATGCATGACTTCACTCATTTATCCATGCATTCATACTGCAACCATGAATCTTCCCGCTCAGTGTACATGTAGAGTTTCAGGCCCAGTTTAGGTGCTGCTGTCTCACTGGGGCCACACCGCAATTATCTCTAAATCAAGTCTGGACCTGATCCGTTAATCCAAGTCCTCCCATGATGTCAGACAGGACTTGCCTGGTCTCACTTCTGTGATGATAAGCGACATGTTAAAGATCAAACACTTAGGTAGGTCCAAACCTACTGAACTTACTTAACCCGTGCTGTGTTCTCAAGTGTTTCAGGGAGCCAGTGGATTTATCACATGGTAAAGTACACAGGAGTGAGTGAGTGATATAACAGAAGGAGTTTTCTTTTCACCGCAACTGTTACGCTGTGTCTACACAGTCTGATACCCTCCTGTTTTAATCAGTCCGTCCTGTCTCCTGTGTGTCAGATACAACAAATTATCCAGCTTCTCTCCCATCAGCACTACTGCCCACAGTGTGTCTTGTGTTCTCTTCAGTTTTTTAACTACATTTTCTTGATCAAACTGAGAAAAACAAGCATATTTTACCTGCCTTTTTACTATATTGTTGTTTTCACAGCAGTTACGGTCTAAAACACAAATAAACATGGTCACAACTCTGCAGGACATATTTCACAAAGTTTAACAAAGAAATGTGTTTAACTCACTTTTATTAGTCTGTATTTTGATATTTATAAAAATGGCACAGTTATAGATAACTGATAAATATCATCAGCATAAACAGCCGGTTAGAAGAGCAACAGCCCAGAGGGTTTTAATTGAGGGACATACAGGAGAAACTGCTTGTGTGCAATAATTACTTGATCTTAACCTGGAAGGGACCAACCAAATGTGCTGCATGAGAAAGAACTAAACAAAATTTAGTGTGTGTGAAAACCTCTGTTATCCTCTTACCACTGTGCCCGAGCAATTTTCTGGGGGAAACACTGAGTCGTCTCCGCTCCTTAAGTGCGTTCATGTACACTCATCATACTGTCCAACATGCTGCCATTGCACGAGGGACCACTGACTGCTATGGACACAAAGGCATTGTGTTAGAAACCGTGCTGCACATGCTACACTTTCTGTGTACACAGTGTAAAAAAAATCCAGATCTGTTACTGTGGCTAAGAAAAAAGAGGTGAGAGGTTGTGTTTGTTTTACGTTTGCTCAGTTGGTAAGGCAGTCGTCCACGGACCAAAGGGTCAGTGGTTCAACCCCTAGTCCCGGCTATGCGTCAAAGTGAACCCAAGCTGCTCCCGGCGGGTCAAGTGAGCACCTTGCATTGCAGCCACCGCCACTGGTGTGTGATTGTGTGTGTGATTGTGTGTGTGAGAAGATAAAAGCGCTATAAAAGTGGCCATTTTTATTCATTAATTTCAGTTGTTTTTCTAAAGTTTGACTGTATTTTCATTTCTGCTTGGTATGTGTGAGGAACCCAGTTCAGTGCAGGAGCTGCACATTTAGTGCTTTACTGAAAGCAAAGTCTGTCACAAAATGATGATGGGTACATGCAGCAGATCAGTACTCACATTTCTTCCTTATCCCTGGACGAATATTGTGAGCTTGTCTTACAAAATGTAACTGTATTGATGGAAGATGCTGTTTTTGACTTTAGATGTCTAGAGCCACTTTGTGTTTCAGTCTGACTTGTCTTAAATAGGAGACGTCGCTCTCAGGAATAATCTCTGCTTTTATTCTCTCACTAATCTCCTGCCCTTATTAACATTGACCAGGTTTTCCAATACAAAAAGTAAAAAAATAAACTGTTGTAATGTGAACTCTGATGTTTTAACTCACTTTCTGTCAGTGTTGCCTCAAAAACTGTCCATGTTTGGTGTTTAGTTTGACCTCTGAGGGACAAATAACATTTTAGCTTGAGGTGAATGTGGGCATTCCACTGTTTCCATGCGTACATTCTGGAGCATTCGATCTGATTAGACCGTTAAATGGGAGTTTTCTGCTCGGCTGCTTCACTTCTTCACCCCTGCTGTAACACCCCCCCTTTTCCCTTTCTGTCTCCCTGTCAGTAAAGATGAATGGTCCACACTCGTCTTTTCAATATGCAAGCAGTGATGGGAGTGATGTTGCAGCAGGATGCGTTGTCGTGTCTCGTAGCTGCAGCAAAGCAGCAGGCGTGACCGTAATTACAGTGTGAGCACGATGCTGATGTGGTTATCAGGGTCAGGAGGCTGCACACGCTCAGATACAACCAGTATACCCAGTTCAGCTCACTCCGCAGGACCTCATTATTATAGCTTTATCACAGCTGGATGAGTAATTTGATTGTCATCATGAGCACAGTTGGGTTTTTTTCCAGGTCATTTTACAATCAGTTATACTCACACCTCGCAGAATCCTGCTCCCTGAATGGGCCACACTATTACAATCCATGTAACCATAGCAAAAGAACAGATGCTGAACATACAGACAAACATCAAAACCCTTTGAAGTCCTTTCACTGATGTCTGCTGTTTCTTAAGGACCTACATACCATCCTCAATAATGTGTTTATCCCAAGTACCACAAAATCACCTCAAGGACTTCTACAACCTTTTGTCCAATATCCATCAGTCCCTCCAGAGTGTCCTCAAAGACAAAGACTTTAATGTTTAAAATCTGTAGAAACTCTTCAAGGACACGTACAGATTTTGAGTAGCTTGACTTGATCGAGGTTTTTGAAGAGGTTTCATATCTCATCCAAAAGGGCTCTTCAGTTTTAATTGGCTGGTGGGTATTTCCAGGCAATTTTACTAATGTGGACCCAGTTACACTTTCATGGCCATTAAAAGACACAAGTTAAAACACCTGGGGGGTTGTCAGAACTGCATTGTTAGTGGCTGATAAGTGGTATCGCAGACCACCTACTCTGTGTAGTAGATGTCTTCTTTCACTCCTCCTTCAAACCACCAGTCCTCTCTGATCAACCCACACATGACCTCAACAATCCAGAACAACTTCACAGGAGTTCAGTACCTGGAGCCTCACAAGTCAATTAGAAGTGAAGACTCTTTTTAAATAAGAGGACAAATGTCTTGATCTTTAAGCAAGTCCAGCTAACACCAAAGATCTAAGACTTTTGATTAACCAGTAAACCCACTTGAGGACTTCTGTTATCACCTCAGGCACTTCCAAAACATCTTCAGGCACAAACAGAATGCAGCATTTGTAAAGTCTTAATAAGGTCCTCTAGGATATCTACAAGGACATCCTTAAGGTCCCAAACAGCCGACAGACGTAAGATCTCTTTTTCAACCAAAAAGCTCTGACATGGTGCTGTCCTAAAGTAAGTGGTTGTCCCATTGATATTTACTGTGTTTTGTGATTTTGGTCCTTTGTCTCTTTCTGACTTGTCTGTCCCTCTGTTCTTTACCAGTTCCTTTTCCTGAATTGCAAACCTGCCCTACATTTGCCTCATTACTGTGTCACCTGAATGTGGTGTAGCACACCTGTTTGCTGTTGACTAATGAGCTCCTATATATTCTGCTCAGTCGCCTGTTGCCTGTTTGGCAGATTGTTACTCACAGTATTTTAAACCATTTGCCAGACCTGCTTTCTCGTAGTCTACCCAGTTTCAGTCTCTGGGTCTCGGCCTGTTTATGTTGGATCTTTTCTTTTCTGTTTTACTGTTTAACTTTTGCATGGTTGGGACCTACTTCAGCCTGTCTACTGTCTCTCCTATGGTCTCCCCAGTCTTGTTTTTGTTCACCTAGACTGTGGGTCAGTCTGTCTTCTGATCCACATCTGCGTTGTCTCCGTCCTGTTTTCCTCTGGTTTTCATTCATCCCTTCTTCTCATCACGAATGCAGAAGGAGCACCTCCCTGTAAGCCAATCAGATGTGTGCAGTTATTTTTAGCTGTCCCACTGACTCTGCAGCTTCTTTTGAGAGCCTCCATCCAGAAATAAAGCCAGAGCGCTTACATAATACACAGAGAGAGAGAGTGGATGTAAAAATATCTCCTCTGACATGAATTAAACAGCTAAGTTAAATCTGACCTGAGATCAGGGGAAACAAGAAGAACCTATGTTAGATGGAGGCAGATCTGGATCTGGGACAGATAGTGGTTTGAATATTTAGTTTCATGTCTGTCGCTCTGCTCTTTCTACTTTTGCTCTGTGAGATAAATAAATGAAAAGCACAGGAAACAGCTCTGATCCCTGAATGAACTCTGGATCCCACTTTAGACTTGAGAGTGAAAGGAGAGTTGTAGGTTTTTGCTTTTCATGCCTCAGATCACTTTATTTGACTTGGTCTTAGTGGACTCGGTATTCAGCTTTAGTTTTCGACTGACGTTACACTTTTTGTGTGAGAGAATGAAAAGAGCAAGGATCCAAACCACATGTTGAAATGCTGTTTTGTAAAAACAATCGCTCTAAAATGCATATGAATATTAGAAACAAGTAGCCTGTTGTGGTTCAGCAGTAAAAACATTTGAATTGTATATGTCTGGTTGAACATATGAGTGCATCAGCTAAAAAGAAGGATTTTGATTTAGTTTCCATAAAACAAATGCAGCTGAGTCATGTTGACAGATGAGGAAACATTCTCCTCATTACCTGGATTATTATTAAATACATTTATTAACAAATTGTAAGGAAATGCACACAGAAGTCATTAAATTAAAGAGGCACGGTTGATGAATGTCCTGTGCAATTCAAAGTACAGGATTTCAATGAAAGTCCAGCTGTTGTGCAACAGGCAGACATATTCCATATTCACACTGCTGTGCTAGCAGTAGTAGTAACTGTGACCTGTCATTATTTGGACAGTACATTACATTATTTGTGTGAATACAAACTTCAAGCAGACCAGCTGGGGCAACATCATTAGGACCTGATGCTGCCTCAGATCATGAGATGGAGGGAAGGATGTCTCATCTCTCTAAAAATGTCTCCCTGGGCCTTTTTCTGCATCTTTTCTTCGGACAGAATCGAGTTAAAGATGCAAGTGAAGGAAATGAGACATTTTAAGGTTAATCCATAAAAGTCTGTAGATTCACTGCTAAAACTGTATTTGGACCGGTCACACCAACACCAGACACATTGTTTTGTCAAATGTGTAAAGTTGCACTTACGCCTTGTTCTGCTTTAGAAATCTAACCTTATGGAAACAAGCCTGAATTGCATTCCAACATCATTTTACATATCGGTACTATAGAGGACGTTGTCATGCAGACAGTAAAGCACAGAGATGGATTTAGGAATTGGGCTACGTAAAAAAAAAAAAAAAAAAAAAGTATTTTATCACTAAATATCTGTCAGATGATTGATGATTGACTTGCAATCATTTATTCAGAATTCTGGTTAAAATAAAACAGGAAACAAGTCTCCGATGCACAGGTGTTTAAGGTTAAGCCTAAAAATATGCGTTTGATTATAATGTCTTGTGAGTTTAGATATTTACAGTGTTGTAATGTATGACTTCATCTTTTTATATTTAAGCTCTTTCTTATTTCTTTCTTGTTGCCTCCATGAAACTCTGCTATGCAGTGTGTATATATACCAATTATGTGATACAAAGCCTCTACATGGTTTGTATGGTTTATACATCTGGCCCCAGATGTTGACTCCGCATACATGTATGGGAACTGTTAATCCAGTAGGACATTTGGCAGGAGAAACTGGCTCAGTTTCAACTTTTTGATACCGTCTTCAGAGATTAGGTTGTTTTCGTCACCTTCCTCGCTTTATTTGTGCAAATCTTTTTGATGCAACTATTTTTTCTGATGCACAGAGCATGTGTTATAGATTTCAGATTCAGCTACTCCTACAGACATTAACACGCATCAGGAACCTCCGATAGTTCCCACACACACCCCTGGTTTACTGTTTATAGCAGAGGTTTAATCCTGTTGAACATTAAAGGTCTCAACCCTGTGTTTATGTGTGTAGGTGAGGTGTTTATGTGCACCCCCTCAGGGACAAATAAAGAATCTGGAATTGAACTGAATCTGGTGAAGCCACACATACACACACACGCACACACACACACTCTGTTGACGGGATGACTCACTGTGTCACACATACTGTGGTTAAATCAGGCTGAGCTCCTGCTGCCCTCAGAGACTCACTGCTTTACTGTACAGGCCTGAGGCTGACCCGGCATCTGTGTGTGTGTTTGTGTGTGTGCAGTGTTAAACCTTTCCCTAATTTAAAGGGATGGAGAGATTAGAGCATTAAAGGGGAGGAAACTGATCCCTGATTTTCCCTGCAGGAGGCCGGTGTGTTTGGAAACAGACAGGAACGCTCCTTTGTCATGTCGTCAGCCTCACGTCTCGCATTCGTCCTTACAGTAATCGTTAGGGTTTGTAGCCGCACATTTGAAGCATTTTCCTGAGTCGTTGTTCGATAATCATTCAGTTCGTGAAATCCTGGTCTTCTATAAAGATTCTGTTGCAGCTTTTGCTGTGAAGTCAGGGTAAAATAATAAAGCAGTAAGTAAACATCAAGTAACTTAACTGTGCTGCATATAAATCCAGCAACATAATGACTTTACTGAAAACTGGATCCTTGTCTTCTGTCCGTCCCGACCAAATTCAAAACAAAACATTGACAGAAAACTACAATTAAAGAGCACCAATATGTTGAGGTGAACATTTTTTACTAAATGTAAAGGGTTAGTTGGTTATTTAGTCACACTTCTGAAATAACAGGAAGTCCAAAATGACACAAGACCAATTTCTGTGATTGTTCAGTTAACCTTTACTTGCTATGAACATGTGACACTCGGCTGTTTGTTGATCACTGTAATAAACTAATATAAACTGTTGAAAGATGAGGTTTCAGTTCAGATGAAGCGGAGCTGCCTCGTGGTTTTATCTGTGTGTGAGCAGCTCAGGTTTGTGTCTGTGTGTTATTGCAGGTTGTTAGTGCACTTTTTCTGTTTGTTGTAATATTAAAGAGAGCAGCTCAGACCCACAGGTCATTTCCACAAATTTTGTTTGTCTTCTGCGGGTCAGATGAGTCTGAAGCTGCATTTACACTCTCACCTACAGTATGAGCTGTGTTAAATAACTAGACGGCTTCACTGAATACTCTCTAAATATAGCTGCCTAAAATCCAAACATGAGCTGGTTCAGATTATTAGACATGAGGACTTTATGTTTATCTCCTGGGCATCTTCTGGGTTTTGGACTGATGAGTTAGAATACAGCTCCTTGGGATTTGGCATCTATGGCTTTTTCTGACCTTTCATTAACAGTCTCTCAATTAAAAAAAATATTCAGCAGAAGAATTAATAAGAGAAATTAAGTGTTGCAGCCCTAAGAACAATAGCAGTGGTGGAAAACCAAAGTACTAATACCACTGTGTAAAAGTACTTTACATGTCCTGACTATGATCATCTGTTATACTGTAGGTGTCCAGAATAAACCTCCTAAGAATACAGAGAAAAATGTTCCATACAACGGCAGAATTTCATCAGTTGTTTGCTTCGTGTGTGTGTGTGTGTGTGTGTGTGTGTGTGTGTGTTTGTTCTGAACTTTAAGAACCTAGTGTTACATTTAAATTCGGTTCACCTCCTGCTCCTTTCACCCGAAGCTGTTTGTCCCAGGTTTGACTAATTCCTCGTTCAGTAGCGATTGTATAGACAGTGGGAGGGTGTAATTCCTGCATGTAAGAATGGTTGTGTGCTTTTTGTGTTTAGTATGCTTCACTCTGCACTGCAGGGATCAGGGGTGCGGATTCATCAGTTGTTGGAGCCTCTGCAGAGAATTTAGGGATTAGACTAATACCTGGTTTTAGAGGGAAAATGGTAAATACCTGAGCCAGAACAGGATGAGAGGAAGGAGGACAAGATGAGAACGTTTAGTTTCATAATGAATGAAATTCTACTGTGGTTCTGTTCTGGCTCATTGAAAGTAAATGTTCTACCTTACGTTTGCTGAGATCTGTTTGACACGGGATTTTTATATTTACTGTGTTTAAACATGGAAATGCAGCCAAAATAAAGAAATATAAAAATTAAACTAAGCAAAAACAGAGCTTCTTTAGCTCCTTCCTGTCCTGTCAGTTTTACTTTGTGTGTGTGTGTATTCTGCATCATTGCTGTTAGTAACTGAAGAGATGACTTAGTTGGGACCAAGTCAGTGTCCTCAAAACTACAGAAAGGTGTGTGTGTGTGTGTGTGTGTGTGTGTGTGTGTGTGTGTGTTTGATGACATCAGCAGAAACACGAGCAGAGTCATCAGGAAATAAAATCTAAAAATAGAAAAAGTAGGACACAACACTGTCGTCGATCTCCTTCTCCTCCCCGTCTCCTTCACACCTGTGTTAGCTTCCTTTCTACAATAATTTTTCCTCACTTATTCAGTTTTTCAACCTCACCTCCTTTCTTTTTTCCACCTATGTTTTCCTATGTTATTTCTTCAGATTAATCTAAGGAAGTTTCCAATATCTTCAGCTTGTGTGTGCGATCTCATAAAGCGGCCCAGGTAATGCATCGAGGCTTTGGTTCTGTGAGAACCAGAGAAGAGAACCAGAGTTTGTGAGGAGGTTAATAGATAATCAGGAGTAAAACAATGCATTACCCACATGTCGGAGCTGTGTGAGACACATGGAGGCAGAAGAGTAAAAACAAACATGCAGCAGGAAACTTGGAGTAGCACACCACACGTGCAGGCCTGCAGCAGTCTGCCCCACCCAACACTGTCAATTCAATATTAATTTCATGCTGAACTTTTTCCTGTCACTGTTGTAAGCAGCTGGACTGATTTTTCACCAGAGTTCAGCCAACAGTTCTGACCTATGCTGTTTTTATTCCTACGTCATCTCCTGTCATCTCGAACTTTAACTCTGTAAAATTTCCAAAATACTATTACACAGTCTCAGCGGACAGGTTTTGCTTCTGTTTTCAGGTACTGAAAGGCCACACCCACCTCCTCGTCAGTTCCTGAGCATCCTGCAGCTAATGATGCATTCAGTCGCAGGTTTTCAACTCATAGTTCAGTCAGACAGTTTTCTCTGTGCTGCAGATAAAAATGCTGTTGCTCTGTCAGAAATCACTTGTGTGTCAAGGTGGCTGCGAGTGGGATGATCAGAGCCACCGCCGCTGCTGCTGCAGGTTGAAAGTTTGTTTTGTACAAAGACGAGAATGTGCAAAGGAAGTCACAGGTTGTAAAACTATGAGAGGAAAAAAAAGTTTAAACGTTAAACTGTTAAACTGTGGAGAGGAGCTGTACGCAGATGTTAAAGTACATGTTACAGAAATAGACAGAAAAAACTCCTGCAGACTTTCAATTCAATTCAATTCAACTTTATTTATATAGCGCCAATTCACAACAAAGTCATCTCAGGGCACTTTACAGAATAAAGTCAAGATTATAAAGATATATAAAGAGAACCCAACAATTCCCCCTGGAGCAAGCCATAGGCAACAGTGGAGAGGAAAAACTCCCTTTAACGGAAGAAACCTCCAGCAGAACCAGGCTCAGGGTGGACGGCCATCTGCCTCGACCGGTTGGGGTGAGTGGAAAGGGGAGAGAGAAAAGAACAGAGCAACAAAAAGCAATAACAAAACATCGGGCAGATTGGTAGGACCAGTAGCTGCACGCTGGAAGACACACAGCTTCAAAGCCGGGGGACACCTGCAGAAAGGGACAGAGAGAGGGGGACAGAGGAGGACAAAGACAACTACGGGAGAGAACACACAGAGTTAATGACATACAGTGGTGAGAATTGCGGGGTGAGAGGAGAGGAGAGATGGTCAAGAGGAGGAAAGGAGCTCAGTGCATTGGGGGGTGGGTCCCCCAGCAGTCTAAGCCTATGGCAGCATAACTATAACTAACTATATGCTTTATTAAAGAGGAAGGTTTTAAGCTTAGACTTAAAAGTAGAGAGGGTGTCTGCTTCCCGAATCTGAACTGGGAGCTGGTTCCACAAGAGAGGAGCTTGATAGCTAAAGGCTCTACCTCCCATTCTACTTTTGGAAATTCTGGGAACCACATGTAGGCCTGCATTCTGAGAGCGAAGTGGTCTACTGGGATGATATGGTGCTATGAGGTCTTCTATATATGATGGAGCCTGACCATTCAACGCTACTCAGGGCTGAATAACTTCGAGTTTACAGCTAATACAAACCACTAATAAGCAACATGTACAGTATAAGAGTAATGTTAGTCCAAAACTTTCTAATAAAGATGTGATTTCAGCAAGAAACATGGTTTTAACTCAGTGGCATTTCTATTATGCCCACAATAAGAGGAGTGTAAGAAAGTGTAAGCTTTTCTTCCCTGCTTGGTTGATTATACGCAGGAAATAATTGATAATTGATCTGAGGAGTGGAAGTGATAAAACAGCTCCTTCTCTGAAGATTGATCAAGGTTAACACTGGGGAATGTGACAGTTGTTTGTTCTGATGATAAAGCTTCAAAGACAATAGAAATGTTAAAGCAACCACACAGGAAATAGAGGCTTTTATTTTCTCATTTGTCCTGATTCCAGTGATGGAGGTGGAAGAAGAAACCACACTCTTTCACCAATAAAGGGAGAGAACCTGAGCATGTGTGAAGTCCAAAACGTTAAAACAGTGGTGTGGTTGGGTCCTGTGTGTGTCTGTGTGTTGATTCCGTGTTGTTGTTCATATTGATTAGATGTAATTATCCATGTACTCCTGCTCCACCTGCCTCCACCTGTATAACCTCATCACACAGTGGATTTAAGAAAAAAAAGTCTTCTTCTCTGTCTGCTGCATTGTCTAACTGGAAACCAGTGTATGTTTAGAACTAACACGCTGTTAACTCTGTGTGTGTGTGTGTCGTCCACAGCGCCACCTACAGCGCAGATTATACACTCAGGTCAGGCCTGTAACGTAGAGGAGGAGCGCCACACTGAGAGTGTGTTCACCATCAGAGAGGGGGCCACTCTGGAGCTGCAGTGTCTGTTCACAGGACACCCCCGACCACAGGTACACTGGGAACACTGGAAATACTGTGGGTATACTGGGAACAGTAGTTATACTAGGTACACTGGTACAGGTGTGTTCAACTAGTTTAATCAGCTTTTTTTCCTTTCTGATGTGTATCAGTAATTTTACTAGTTTATATTAGTACTTTCAGTTAACCCGACTGGCCACACGGACTGTACTGGCCTGTATTGTCAGATAAAACAGCAGCAGTTTCAGACTCAATTCTGCATTTTATATCATCACAGCATGAAAACAGAAACATGAATCAAATGGTGTTTTCAGCTGTTAAGAGGATGAATGAATGACACAGGAACAATGATGAATAAATGATTATTGAATGAATCCGTGAACAAGCGTGAAGTTTACATTTGATCACACAGACTTGCTCCCTGTTGACTCTGCAGAGCACAGTAATAAACACACCCATCATCCCTGGCGGCTCCCGCTGAGCTGCACTGCTTCAACGCCTCTGTGTTTTCTAAATGAGAGCAATCACATAGAGAAAGAGAGGAAACCCTGGAGGACCTGAAGAGCCGGCGCTGTCTGAGTGATGAAGAGGAGAGACGGATGAAAAGAAATCAGGAAAAGAAGTGCTAGAAAGATACAGTTGATGTATGAAGAGAGCAACATGCTGTGGAAATAAACTTTTTGTCTTTTGCTGTCATTAACCTTTATCAAATGTATTAAAAACTTATCTCTTATCCACCCACACAGCTTTTCCTTTCACTGCTATGCAGATGACACACAGCTCTTCCTGTTCTCTCCACTGGATGATTCCACTCTCTCACCAAGCATTTCTGTCAATCTTTTTGTTATCGCTGTTTGGTTGAAAGAGGGACCTCTTTAACTCAACCTATACAAGACAGAGGTTCAGAGGTTCCTCTCAGCCGCGGTTCTCCCCTCTACAACCTAAGAAACATCAGACTCTACTTTCCTAGATATGCAACCCAACTCATGGTGCAGAAACTTAAAATGTCCTGCTGACGGAGCTACCTGCAGCACAATCAAACCCTCCAGATGATCCAAAATGCAGCCAAACATCTAATTTACGATCAGCCAAAAAGAACACATCACACCACTGTTCAGATCTCTGCACTGGCTTCACCATGTTCAAAACTCTCAGCTACAGAGTGGTCCACTCAGGTCTACAATCTCTCTGATCTCTGGCCATGACTCACTTCTGATGGTCCCTATACAGCAAGTTACCAAACTTACTGCGCACTTACAGATTACAGCTTGGGCACTGGCAACATGTTGTCTTTATCGATGAGAGCCGCGTTATCCTTGAGCATAATGATGGAAGACAAAGATTATGATTACGTCCTGGAGAACCATTGCCTCCCACATGTGGGAAAGGTTCTATGGGAAAAACTTTAGGCTACAAGACGACAATGCAAAGGCACATAGGGCAGCTGCAGGGACGGACTGTCTTGATGGGGAAGGGGTGCAGGAGATGCCATGGCCTGCTTGCTATGCCTGATATGAAGCCCATCTAGCATGCCTGGGATGCCTTAGGCCAAGCCCTTCGTGAGAGTTACAATATTCCTCGAGTCTACAGGAATGAGCTTTGAATCTGACTGAGGGGTGGGCTGTCCTGCCTATTGACAACATCAACAAGCTTGTGGACAGTATGCCCCAATGTCTTAACACATTATGTCAAACTATAGTGTGACCTCTGTATTTCTGATCATGTCTAAACAATATTCATGAGTAGGAAACTGGTTATTGTTATACATATAACCTTCAGCTGTTTGTGTTTATGTGATGATATCACCACCTAATTACAGGACAGATAATAATCAATAATCATGCATTTGTTAAAGTGAGGCTGTGGCTGCTGTATACAGTGTCTCTCTGCACACCTCTTCTCCTCTCCATCATCTCTCTGTCAGTCTGCTGAATCTATAAATAGAGCAGCTACTGGCACAGTCTGAATCCACACTCTTTTTTTTTCTCTCTGCGTCACTGCAGAGCTCAGCATCCTCTGCATTTTCCTTTCATCCCTCTCTTCTTCTTTTTCTTCTTCTTCTTCTTTAACACCTTTGAGCTCCCCCTTCTTTTCCTCTCTCTGCACGAGGTAAAAACCCACTATAATATCACAGACACAACTTAAAATCACAAACGCACTGATTGTTATCTCACATCATTAACAGTGTGTTAATATAAAAATTTGGGAGGGTTCAGGTGCTCTGAAACACCCGGTTTGAGTCCAGCCTTTGTGTCAATAATTGATTATGAAGTCGTTAATTGACACCATAGTGTTAAGAAAATTTAATCTAGCTTGTCCACTTCTGCATATTTCTCTTTGATTCCAACTGTAGGAATTAGTAATAGTAGTAAATAACACCAAGACACCTGTGTTCTCTGTCACCAGTGATGTCGGTGTAAAAGTGTGATGAGACGCTGAGAGCTGCTGTGGAATTTTGTGTCATGAAACAGAACTGTGCACACTCCAGTGTAATAGGAAGGGGTCACTCTAATGCAACAGTTTATCAAGGTGATGTTTGTGTTTATATTATGTTGTCAGCTCAGTGGCTCAGGAATTGTCAGGTAGGAGGTTAGTGGGGAAAAAAATTCTATTTTCCAAGTTAAGTCTAGTTAGACTGTGCTCTAAGCTTTACTTTTCAGGTCAGATTAAACAGTGGAAGAGTACGGGCCTGAGAAGCTGTCATGAGGAAAACCTAATGCAGTTTAAGCTCAGTTTAGCATATTTTATCCCGTTGATGCTGACAGTCTTGTTTTGCATGAACTCTTCACACTCTTGCATTTAATGTGGTGTGATTTTAAACTTGGACTCAGATATGAGGATATATTTCAGGCTTTGGCTGTAAAGTGTTGTTTGGTGTCTTACATGTAGGTTCCAGGAAAAGTTTCAAGTTTCAGAAAAAACACTAAAGTAAAAGCAACTGTAATCCAGTTAATAAACTAAGGCTCTGGATCACTTCCTTGTGTTGACTGGAGATCCACAGTCCAGAGTTTTCAGACGAGCTGTTCAGTGCTATAAGAGTATAGGAACAACTGGCAACAACCGGCATCTGAGGAGTGATGGGTACTGGTGCTGGTTGGTCTGTCGTCACTGACGTCTCTTTAGGGTTAGTGAATTGGAGCTGAGTGTAAATTGAGTGTATGAGAGCTTTCACATCAGCTTTACACCACTGCAATAACATTACTACAAAGCATAGTGTCCCCACCACACTGAAAAAACCATTGTTGTGTTATTGTAATAATTATTGTCACTTTGTGTTGGACATTGTTCAGAGTATGATCTGTGCTAGTACACAATTTTTACCTCCTTAATCGTATTTTTTTACTATGAGGCCATTAAACATTTGTCTGCACCGGAGACAGAGCAGGTGGGATAGAAATTGAATGTGAGTAGACAATCTGCTGATTTAGTTTCAGCAAGAAAGGAACACAATGAACTGTATGAGCTGAGAAGAAAACAGCAGATGTACATTTATACATATTTATTTACATGTACATGAATCAGCCCTGCAACGTGTTATAACGAAGAGCTGATTGTTTTCTGAAGGGTGAACTAAACATAGAAAAGTTAGTTTCTGTTTCATGTACAGAAGGTTAAACAATAGCGAACAGTGACATTGTTTTTTTGTGTGTGACTTTAAAATGATTGTGTTCTTTTTGGTCAATGCAAAATACATCTGTTCACATCTGTTCACATCTGTTCACATCTGCCATTTTGCAACTGCAACAGCCACTTTTTAACATTGCCAGCAATTAATAGCATTAGCTGTCTATAATCAATAACTGTCTGACAACAGTAACAATCTCTGAACATTAATACCTCAGAGTGACTCTCAGTAACTCCTCCATAACATTTATATGCATATTTTAAATGACAAAACACAGCGTTTTACTGTCAACAGTGTGTAACCATCCATAACATCTGTTGTGTTGTTGACAACATCTGTAATGCTCTACATTTTGTTCAAGTTTTGTTCAAAGCTCCTACAGTGTAAAGTCTTTGTTGGGGTTAAAACCTCTTATTTTAACCACTTTTCATTTGGTTTTATCCCCCCATCCCCCAAATCACTTTGGTCACTACGTAAATAATATCTGGAAACATCTGTTGCTTTGTTCATCTCACATTAGAAAAAATGATGGACTGTTGGTCTGAAGAACATTTAACGCTTTGTACTACGTTACGGTTGATGTTTTCCACTGTTCCACTGAGTCTATCGTCAGGTTATCATCTGTTACTGAGAATAATTAGCAGCTGCAGCCCAAGAGAAGAGACAGAGATGGAGGGACGAAGGACAAAGAGGACAAAGATGAGAGACTAATGGGGAGATGATGATGGAGGAGGAGAGGGATGGATGGGAACTGACCAACAGATGCTGGATGAGGACAAAGCTGTCTGAAAGGCTGGAACATGTCTTCCTATAGCTGTGAGGACTCTTGGTGCCATAAGACTTCACATCCCATGACCCTAATCTTCACATATAACATGTGAGCCTAGCCCCTCATCCAGAACCTAAACCTGATTCTAACCGGAGCCCTGAAACTAAGTCCGACCCCCCCTAAAGGCCTGTGAAGGAACGAGGACCAGACACGCTGTCCTCTCAGTGCACAAATGTACTAACACACACAGTGGAGTTGATGTACAGCAGCTAATACAGTCTGGCATTGACTCAGTTTCCATCTAAAGTCAGGCTCTCAGCCCCGACTCTGTGTAACTGCAGAAAAATAAGTTCACTCATCAGCACAAACTTTGCATTTTCTTAGTTTGTTTGGTTCATTAGTTGTTGAACATCAGATTTGATAATGCTAAAGATCTATATTGAGTTTCAGCTCATAGTTTAATTTGTGAACATAACTTGACTGTTTTAGTTTAAAGTGTTGGAGACACCACCACCTCATCTGCTGCTGAGGAGGTGGTGGTAACCAGGCTGAAAGAGAAGGAATGTTTGAATTAGACTTATACTGTATCTACACTGTGTCAGATTCATGGTTATCAGCCTCTATCTATCCAATGTAGAACCCCCAACCACAAAGCCCAGGGTCACACTTTCACCTGAAGGTTTTAATGAAATCCCATTAATCCAAGAAGAAGAGAATCTTCATTATGTCTCCAACAGTGAAATACAGTATAACCCAGATTAGTGAATGTTGTCTGTCAGTCAGAGACCCTCTATTGTCAAACTTTTTTAGTGTTTTTGTCTTTTTAAGCTCTTCATCTGTGGCAGCTCTAACTCTGATTATTCATGTCACAGTTTGTTGGAGTGTTAATGGACAGAGCCGGCTCATGTAGTGTTTCTAACCATGTCAAACAAACCACAACAATAGTACTAATACACAGAGGAAACTCACAAATCAATTCTCACATTTTGAAAGTGTTTTTCTTTTTTTTCTTTTTCGTTTTACCAAATCATATTTGGTGATTCTTCAAAATAGGTTTTAATGGTTGACAATCAGTAGTTGATTTCCTGAAATAAAAAATGTGATTGTTCAGAAAGTAAAATATCAGTGCTAGAGATGTACAGTATGTGGTTTTACTGATAAACCTTTTTCTTGTTCTGCAGATTCGTTGGACTAAAGCTGGAGCCTCGGATCGTCTGAATGACTCTTTTCTCCACAATGAGACTCTGAGGATAGAAAACATCAGCCGCCACCAGGGGGGGCGTTACTACTGCAAGGCTGAGAACAGACACGGGGTCCCCGCCATCCGCTCCATCCGGGTCGAAGTCTACTGTAAGACACATTTTCTGCTTCTCTGCTCAGTTCAGAGCTCTGTGGTGGGAACAGATTTCAGCATGTCCAGATGTGTTTTTACCTTTTTTCTAACATCTGTATAAATTGACTTTCTAATGAGTTCAGCTTTATTCATTATTTTTGGAACATTGATCCCCACTTCCGGACCTTTGTATCCACCCACTCCTGCTACATGTGAATTAAGACAAATACACCCTTCGTTACACTTTGCTAACATTAGCCTACTGTCTCTGAATGAAACACAGCAGCGTCCACTGTCATGAAGCAGAAAGTGAGTTCAGAGGGCAGGTACATGTAAGTAGTTAATTGTGAATCATTCCAGTATTCCTACAACTGTTTTCTCTATCATGGTGTTGTACAGGTGCACTTTGTGCAGCCCTGGTTATTCACCTTTAAAGAAAACGGTTTTGTTTCCTAAAGTGAAACTCAGGCCTGTTGTGTAACAGTCTTACACTTTGTAGATCACAGTATTTTACAGTATTTCAGCTCTAATGATGTGATAACTAAACCATTAAACACTGTTAAGAGCTGTGCAAGCACAAACTGAACAATTAGCCACGACCATCATCAAACACTAAAATATATTAAAACATTAAGTACGCGATCACACTGCTTTTCAATACCTAACAACAGGACAAATGATCATAAGGAGGAAGTGTTTTCACGTACCCATCACACCCTCCTCACTGTGCCTCTGCTGCATAATAATTGTTCAAAAATAAGTTTCTATTTCCCACTAAACGTATGAGTGGTTTTGTTTATATAAACTTAAAATTATCAGGAGACAGAAAATTGAGAAGCCTGATAACGAGGACCCAGGACTGTGTGGATTAAAGAATAACTTCATGGTGCTGGTATTAACACCTCCTCATCACTTGCAACAAACAGCTTGTTGGCATTTGTCGCTGATTGTTGTTGACCTGCATGTGTGGAGAGAAAGCACTGAGCTGTTTTCCTGCAGCAGCAGCGGTTTCTCTCCCCCTGGAGCTCTGTGGGCTGAAGATCTGCCACAGTACCCAGTGAAAGCTTCTGGATGCAGAAAAGTCATGTTGGTGTTTTTAAACCACAGTTCCCTCATGTACAGTGAAGAGTTTCCTCCACAGTAACAGAAACGGCATCAAAGCTGTATGAAAGCCATAATATCCTGGAGGATGGTTTTACTGGGATTTCAGGGATTTAAGTGGTACCTGAACGCATCGTGGCATAGTGCTTCCTTCAGGCACGCAGGCTTTTACACAATGTTTCCTCTGCGAAACTGCAGGAGGAAACAGGATAAATCCCGACCCCTGTCCCACCCTGACCTGCAGCGAGTGCATTATTGGAGCTCCCAGCAGGTGGTGGTGGGGTTGTCCTTTTTGTTTAATTGCAGCGTCTGTTTTTTGAGCTCGATGAGTTTGTGTGCAGGTTGAAGTTTGACGTGGCTCTGCGTGAAGTGGATTAGTGGCCATTAGACTCTCTGCCGATAGCGGCTTTATAACCAAACCCATTAACGTGGTGGATCCCGATTGGTCAACTGCAGTCAGCTGATAAGGGAGCGCAGCGTGTCTCCAGCCTATTAAAAGGCCTCTGGCTCTGCAGTAATTATCCTCACCACAGAAAAACTGACCCACTGTTTGGCAAATATGAACGGGAAATTCAGACACTGCAGGAGGAAACAAAGCTTCATGTTTTTTTGTTCTGTTTCTGTTTATGAAGCACAGGGTGGAAACGCAAAGCTGCGTGTAATTAATGACTTGCCTTAAATTACATTTATTTTAAAATTACATTTTTCCCTTACCTGAGTATATTCAGCTCCACTGGACATTTGTTGTTAGAGGACTAATTTTAAGGTTTCAGTCCAACATGTTCCCTGTGTATGAACAGTTTGTACGGATCTGATCTCGCTGAAGATAATAATAACCTGTCACACAGAGTCCAGAACAAACTCATTATAAAATATAAATATATATAAAAATATAAAATGATTTGTGGTTCTGTTTATTTCTATTAATTTTAGCAAAGTTCGGTTTGTGTTCTTGTAAACAGCTGAAAGTGGATGGATGTGTAATGGATTAATTTGATTTTCTCCTCATCCACTTCTTTGTCCTCTCCCTCCTTCCTCATCCTTTTCATCTCTTCGTCTTTCCTCTCTCATACTTCTCCGCCTTTCCTTTCCCTACTTCCCTCTGACACTGACCCCCTCCTCCCAGACTTGGATGACCCGGTAATATCCGTACATCAGAGCGTCGTGGAGACAAAAGAGCAGTTCTACTTTGAGAGGACGGTGTTTCTCCGCTGCGTTGCCAACTCCAACCCTCCCGTCCACTTCACCTGGAGGAGAGGCAGGGAGCTGCTGACTCAGGGCTCCGATGCTGGGGTGGAGATCTACGAACCCTTTTTCACACCGGTGAAAACACACACACACATTTCACAACTTTTAACCAAACCATCGGACATGTTGAAGTGATAATAATAATAGTAATAGTAATAATAATAATATAATTAGCTCTAAATGACAAACTAAGGTAAAACAATTCACACACAAAATAAAATACTAAAATTTAGTGCACACAGTGTAAAAAAACAACAATGTAGAACAGTGTAGAAACCTATTTTAACAGCATTTTAATGTATAATTTCCTGTTGGATCCTCTTCATAAATCAACTCTAAATGTCATTTACATAGACTGGGGCCAGACCACAGTCTCTAACATAAACCACCTGCTGTGAGAATGTACACAACATAACCACAAACTGGATGTTGTGCTGAAATATCAGATACTTTAGTGGAAAAGAACATTATCTGGTTTGTTTAATATAAGTTGCAATTTACAATAAATGTCCAAATGACTTTATTACAAAATGCAATGTGGTTGTGATTGGATGACTCACAGAAACCATATTTAGTAGTGTAGGAACATGAACTTTTGGAGACAGGTTTGTGGAGACACGTGCTTCAGAGACGTCACCAACAACTCTGCTCTGCTCCATCTCCATAATCTCCTCACTTGTTGGTTTCTACACTGTGTGCACTGAGCTTGACACCAGAGATAACACCACAAGTTTCAGGATTTTGATGTCAGGAGATGGTGGGAGAACCTGGTCATCAGACGCTCAGTCTCAGCTGTCACTTGTGTCCTGTCTCACTGAACATACGTTGGCTGCTCATCAGCTGATTAATCAAAACCAGAACAACGCTCTGCTCCAGGAAACCAAATGTTTTTCATGTGTGCTTCAGCTCGTATTAACTAGACATCAACTAATTTAACAAGTTATTAACTTTACCTTGATAGTTTTGTAATCCCAGTACAACCTGGATTAACTTGGGGACCTTTTTTTTACCTATGGGTTTAATTTATCCATGTATTAATGTTCCATTGTGCACTGAAATCATAATAATTTCTGTTTAGTTTCAGACTCTCTCCCAGGAGTCAGTGTTAAAGCTTCATGAGTAAAAGTCTTTTCAGCCCAGTTTTATCTCAGTGTGATTCCTATGAGAAATCTCAGTGTGTTGGTTTTCTATGGGCCGTGTTCAATCAACTGTGGCCAGAACTGTTCAATTTTTGTCCAATTTCAACTTCTGATACATGACTAGACCCTGGTGGGTTTGTACAGCATCGGTTTACTTCCTTTTGTGTTAATATTATCTTTAGATGCTTTATGTGATTTTCAAAAACTCATTTAAATCTGTCTTCTCAGTGATATTTTGACCTTCACAAACCAGCTGAGGAAGAGGAGGATGGATGGATAGATGATCAGTTTGGTTTTAATGTGCTTTTTTTACCCCTATTAATTCAAACATATTTCACAAAAAGAAATAGCAATGTGGATATGAACAGAATAGGAATTGGATGGACAAAAAAACACTGGCTGGGCAAAGGTTCATGGTATCTAAAGGGTCAGTGGACCCAGTGGACTGAATCAGAGTCTCTGTTTGAACTATTTACTATTGGAAAGTCCTTCCACTCATCGCAAAGACACTCAAAACCACAATAAAGAGACACAAATGAAAGAACAATGCACCGTAACTACACCTGGGCTCGAACAATTGTGAACTCATGAGAATTCTCACTATTTCAATATTATCTAGTCATCAGATTTCCTTAAACTCAAAAAAGGAATAATACAGACACAAAGTGTCCACAAACAAAACCACAAAGTTGCAGAATGTGTGTAGTGGCTCGTTATTTAAGGTATAAAACTACATAAAAGAGAAGTACGTTGTGTATTTAACGTGGATAATTTAATGCAGAATTTCTTACAGCACAGAAATTCAGCCTCCTCTTTCTTCCTCCTCCTCAGTAAATCTTCTGTGTGAAGGACCTGAGCTGTAGTTCAAACCCCCTGTGGATTAAAAACCGCAGATAGAGATTCTAGATTTGTCTTTTTCTTTTGGCTGTGGTTTAGATTTAATTTGGAGCTCAGGGAAGCCGGCCAATCAGGCGGCCAGTTAGCGGGCTGTGTAATACCACAGCACAGATAACATTCATGCCACATTTGAACGCTGTCGACTGTAATGCCTTCAGCACCCAGCTCGAGAACTTGTAACCCTCCCCCTCTCGCTCTATCATCACCCCTCATGGTTCCTAATGAGGAGCTTATCATTTCCTTCCCCATGGAAGAAAAAACTCTTTGTCATTTTTGCACAAACATCCCATTTAAATGTCATCTAATCTCATCTCATCTGATTGTGAGGAGAGAGGCAGCGACAGGGCTGCCAGGGGAGACGAGAGAGATTAGGCAGCGAGGTGAAGAGGAAGAGAGGAATGAGGAGGAGGAAGAAATCAGACTGGAGCTTAAAAAGAAACAAAAGTTAATGAAGTTTAGAGTTTTTTAAAACTGTGCCAATTTCACCAACATCATCTTTTAAAAGATTGGTCATACAGATATAAAATACATTCATGCACAAACTGGGCCAAAATGGTCAAAATATTTTATTGTGTAGGAGAACAAAAAAACACAAAGATTTAGTTTTTCATTAGTTCCATCTATTTATATATCATGTCAGACCCAGATCATGATACAACACACTTGAAGATTAAGCAGAGACTGAAGCAAAAAGCAAGTCGAGGGCAGAAGTGAAAAGAGATTGAACAAAAGAATATGTGGAGTGAGTACATGTCCTCACAGGTGTAAGAAGACAGATGTGTGTGTGTGTGTGTGTGCGTGTTTCAGGGTGAGACGAAAATCTTGAAGTTGAAAAATCTTCGTCCTCAGGATTACGCCGACTACACCTGCATCGCCTCCGTCAGGAACGTCTGCGGTATCAGTGACAAGAGCGCACGCTTCAGTCTGAGCAACAAGACAGGTTGCAAACACACACAGACACACACACACACACACACATTCCTGAGACCACAGTGGGACATGAGCAGAGAAAAATGTTTTGCTCACACACAAAAGACATTTATAGACATTATCGTGGAAACAGTGATTTAGTTCTGTGCTGAATAAATCTATTTATTCTTGTAAACGTGCATCATTAACATCTCAGCTCTGTGTGCACTTAACTCTGCTTTAGTCACAAACACTGGATGTTGTTTTGACTAAAGTTCCCTATTAAGTTCTGAATTATAAGATGCAAGTCACAATTTTATTAAGTTAAAATTTGACATAATTAGTCCAAATTTTAATGTTGTGTATATTTTATTTTCCTATCTCATGTGTGGTTCCCCCAGAAGTAAGCAATTTCTTTAACTGGCAGTATTATTGTTTCTTATAAACTATGAAATGCTGTACAGCTGTAATTTTTCTTTTTTTTCTATTTAGTTTTCAATGTTTGTACATGTACAGCTGGATTAATGTATAACATGAATAAATCATCTGCCTCTGAGTGCACACTGCAGTGCTCTGACCTGTACAGTAGTTTCTCCTGCTAACCCCCCCCTCGTCCCAGGGGCTGATGATATTTACATGATGTCAGCTTCATGGAGGTCGACTCAGCTATTTTTAGTTCCTTCTTTACGTTGTCTCTGCTGAGCTGCTTTTCTGCAGCTCCTGGTTTGCAGGCGATAGAGTCACTTTTATGCTCTTTGTTAAACTGGATGATCCCTTAAATATATAAAAAGTGTAAGCAATAGTCCTGATCTTATCAATATGAGTCTGAGAAGAGTTTAGTTTCGCTCAGAAAAAGGTAATAATTATCAGTTTTACATATGCAAAACATATTCAAACAAATTGATTGATATGTGTTAATTATTAGTACTAATCTGTGTTTCATTGCTGAAGTTTAGGGTCATAAAACTATATGGTGACTGCACATCAGCATGTTTGTTTTCTTTATTTTTATGAATGATTTTGCAGGTTTTGTGTAGCTTTAGGCCTTTTTATACGTACATCCATTTATATGTGAACAGTGAGACTGGGATTAGTTGAGCTCTGTTTGCCAACACAGAGGATTTGAAACAGTCATGATGTGATTAAACGTAGACTGTCAGCTTTAAATTAGGAGTTTGGTTACAAATATCATTTATAATATCATGGCCATTTTTGATTTAAATTTAAAACTGTACGTTTTCTTTTTGATTGTGACTTAACAGCAGAAAACTGTATAATAATGTAATGTAACTGTAATAATGAAAAAAACAGTTTGAAAAAGTCTGAAGTTTGATTCCTCCTCCCCTCAGCTCCCCCCTCCATCAAATTCCTCTTAGAGGACCCCCTGGTGGTGAACCCGGGGGAAACCATAACTCTGGTGTGCGTGTCATCGGGGGGAGACCCTCCTCCCACCCTGACATGGGTAAGGCCAGGAGGGGAGGAGCTCCCTAAGAAGAGAGTTGTGAAGGGTGGCACGCTGACCATCCCCACTGTTAACGTGGAAGACGGCGGCACCTACACCTGCGTGGCATCCAACAATGTGGGAAACCCTGCAAAGAAGTCCACCAATATACTCGTCCGAGGTACGGCACTTATGGTTTATCATGTGGGGACGGGGTTAGAATGTGTCCATTGGCTTGTGTACCACCAGCAGCCACTGTTTTCTCTATCATCAGTAAACTTGTGCTGCCTTTTCTCATCATCATGTGTCACAGTCTACAGTGGGGACCAGATCCATCTTCTCTCTAGAAAAACGGTCACATGATTCCGCTCTTACCTGGTCGTGCTGCACCTCCACTGTACCTCCACTGCTCCCTTCAGCTGTGTGATGTTTAAACGATGTGAAACTCTGCACCAGTAGAAACCTGTTGCTCTTCAGTCGTGTTATTTTTGGGAACAGATGTAAGCATTTAGTTCCTCTGGGATTAAGTTTGAGCTCCAACAGCATCTACCTGATTTCTTTGTGTTCCCGTCTGTAGGGTTCTGACAGTGTTCAGGTGAGGCGCTGCAGGTACAAAGGCTCAGTAATGTTATACCTTGTTGTTTTCAGTGTATGAGCTGCAGCAGAGCAGACCGGAAAAGATCTGAGTTGTTCACAACAAACAGAGCGTTTATCTGCACCTCAGCACAGACACTAAGCTCTCAGCTTATGTCAGTCTTTCTTTCAGTCTCCTTCCTCTTCCCCTCGGCTGCTGCTGTGTCGTCCTGAACTCCATCATCCATGTTCTGCTCCAAGTTTGTTCCAGGTCAGCAGAGCATCCAACAGTTGACCAGATATTGGTTGTAAATCAGTGAGAAATGCTGACTTACCTTTTGTAAAGGAGAGAGGACTTACTTACTATAGATAAACTTAAAAACCAAATTTAGACAGATATCAAAATCCAAACGAGACATGATTCATCTCCTTTTCCCACTGTCGAGTGTTTTCTGTCACCAGTAGGTGTTAGAAACAGTGTTGCACACTACATTCACTGTTTGTGAATGCAGCTCCATATGCCACTGCACGTGTATTGTACCTGCACAGGGACCCCCACTGCCGATTGTCGGCCCTTCCTCTGTGTGTACAGTGCACCCTGCTATACGGCGACAAATCTGCTGGTGTGTGTGTGTGTTTACTCCAGTGACATTAACAGCAAGTTCGCGAAGGCTGAGGACTGTTTGTAGCAGCATTTACTATAAAGGGCAGCTGGTGAGATTAAATTAGAATAAATAAACTAGTTTAAAACACCATTTTTTCTCAAATAAGCTGAAGGGAGCAACTAGCAAAACAATCCCCAGCTCCTCCTGTTCATATGTCAAAGTTTCCTTGGGCAAGACACTGAAAGCCAAGTTGCTCCCGGTGGGTCGGGCCACTGCCGTGCATGGCAGCTCATGCCATCTGTGTGTGTGTGTGTGTGTGTGTGTGTGTGTGTGTGTGTGTGTGTGTGTGTGAAGTAACATTGTGAGTCCTTTGGGTCCCAATAATGTAGAAAAATGCTGTTTAAATCCAGATTCACCACTAATGAAACAAAGACTTAGGAAAACAGGGCAGAATGAAAAAGGGATATGCTGGGCACCATGGTTTAGGTGGTCAAATGTAGGGCTAGGAACAGCCTTTGAACCCCAGGTATTACCTCCATCTGGGTTTGATCCATTCTTTCTCTGTACATTTTATTTAAGTCAGAAATGAAGACTTCCCAAATGTTAGACTACCTTAATTGTAGTGTTTGTGTGTCTCTCGTACTCTGTCCGTGGTGTTTGATTAACAGTGTGACTCCCCCAGATGTGTAGCTCCTTCAGAGGACCTGGTCTAAGGGTTCAGGTTGAGGGGGGTGTAGATGGCATAAGTACTGGGAGGTTGACAGTGTGTTAAATAAGAAAGTGTCCCCTCATTGCAGCGTGTCTCTCTGATGTTAACAGCCAGTCTGATACAGTCTGCTGTTAAAGGACATAGTGTGTGTTTTATTCAGGGAACATTGGGGATTCTGATGTATGAGGGAAAAACTTGTAAGTTTGTATTTGTACTTGTGTTTCAGCTATTGCTGACCATACTTCATTTTTGCAATACTGCAGTACTACTGTGTACTGACAGTACAGGAGCTACGCCAGAGAAATGTGTTTGTCCAGTGATTTTCATGTGTTAGCAACTGCTTCCACCTCCAGTTATGCAACAGACCTTTTACTGACACAGTGAAACACACACACACACACACACACACACACACAGCGTTTGGTTCTGAGGCGTTCTTGCTTTAATCTTAATGAACAAGGACAATCAGCTGCTCGCCTCACGATCTGAAGCTATTTATAAACTCACACATACACACAGATCTGGGACGTTAACTCCAACCTTCTGGCCTGTCTGCAGTCGTCCACTACACACTGGCAGCTTGATACCAACCATTATCATTAATAACCAACAACCAACCGTTACAGTGACGGAACCTCTGTAATCAATGCGTTGATCATTTATTTATGCGTTTATTGTTAGGTATATTTTTGGTTATTTAGTCCAAATGTCCAGACCTACAATATAAATCCAAATAATCTGAGCTCGCCTCTAAGTATGTGCCATATTTTAGCAAAGACATATCAGTTGCCCCAAAGCTCAAATTTTTATGATGGAACATAAATCCCTTACAAATGAATCTTCAAATAAATGTGTATTATTAGAGTGGCCCATATGTGCAAAAGACAAGAACGTTTCACAGAACATTGTTGTGTTTGTGAGCTGCAGAGCTAATTATGTACCAAAAAACAACATGGGCAAACACATCATCTGCTGAAATAGTTTTTACAATAAAAAGTAGCATTTTCTTGTGTTTGGTCTAAATGAAGTCATCACAGTGCATGAAAAGCACAAACCTTTAAACTGTTCCTTCTTCAGTGTGAAATCACTCTATTCATTGCTGGGTCGTAGTGGTTTATTAAGACTTTCCAGACATCCGTCTCTCCAGCATGGATTTCCAGCATTGGGAAGCGTTCTGGCTCTACTCCATGGTCCTTCTGGATGTTTGGGCTCCGTCCCCTCTGTATCTCTAAAGCTGGGTTTGAATCCCCACCCATCAGTTGTGGCCTCGCACAGCCAACAAAGGCTACCTTGGTGTCTACCTCAAGCCCGGATAAAAATGGGAGGGTTACGGCACGAAGGGCACTCTGTGTTTTCTTTTTTTTTTTTTGCTGCCATAAAACGCCCCACAGAAAGCTCCAAAAGCCTGTGCTTCTATAGAAAACAGAAATATATATCAAGTAACACAGCGGAAACAAATAATGCAGCTTCTGTTACTGAACACAGCCTTTAGTATTTCTATGTTGTGTGTTCTTTTAGCTTTTTAAACCACATTTTCATGATCAGATAAAAACAGAAACATATCTGTATAGTTGTCAATGTATAGTTGTACCACAAATGTAAATGATAAAAAATGTTGATGATTGGCACACGGTGGGACTCCTGACTCAGCAACTTTGTTTTGGGGTTTTTTTCCAGAGCACACTGATAATCAGATTATTATTATTATAATTTTTTCCCTTCTGTTCATCCCGTAAGCTCAGGGTCGCCATGTGGTCGACACGTTGCCTGGAGTTGGGTAGTGTCGGGGTTCAGTATCTCGCCCCGGTACAGGGTCCTAATGTGGCCGGGGGGCTCGACCATGAACCGACTTACAGATAAATTTATTAAAACTTACAGAAAATTAAAAAAAAACTAGTACATTAAAACCAGCCCACTTACGTTTACATTAAATTTAGTCATTTGCCAGACACTTTTATCCAAAGCGACTTATAAGTGAGGTACAAGGCAGCAAAAAGAGAAAACATCAAAGCAAGTTTTTCAGCAGTTTTTTTGCTGCTCGTCACTCACCTTATGTTCTGTGCGGTCAAAATGAAAGATTGCTGCTGCTTATCGACTCTGATTGACAGAGGGGGTCTTACCTATGCAAACACGTGATGAATCCTGTCTTACGACTTCACACTGATCTGGAAACCAGGAGGTTCAATGTAAAGTGGAAGAAAAGCAGCAGCACGGTGTTGGTGGACCTTCACAGGATTAGAACGAACAAATGGCCTTGGTAATAATTGAGGCCCCATTTGGATGGATTAGTTTCTCCACAGCAGGAGGGTAATAATGTTTCTGCTGTAGGATTCAAACTGACGACACACATCACGGGCTCAGTTAAAGTTACTGTGACACAGTTTACTTTAACTGTCTAGTTTCTTAGGCTTTGGCTTTGGTTTATAAAGAATTTTTCCAGTTAGTTGAGTTGACCCTCTGGAGTCTAGGGTATATGTGGTAGTTTTTGAATACTTTTGATTTTATCTTTATATTTCTGTTTCTCCCTGGTGCAGGTCTACGTAAAGGTCGGTTCTGGATTACGCCCGACCCGTATCACAATGACGACAATATCCAGATCGGCCGGGAGGTGAAGATCAGCTGCCAGGTGGAGGCCACGCCACCGGAGGAGCTGCAGTTCGGCTGGATGAAGAATGGTCGACCGCTGAGAAGCTCAGAGCGTATGGTCATCACACACACAGATACCGATGTTTCCCCAGGAACCACCAACCTCGACATCATCGACCTCAAGTTCACCGACTTCGGCACTTATACCTGTGTGGCGTCACTGAGGAACGGAGGGACCCCTGAGATCAGCATCGACGTCAACATATCATCCACCACAGGTGAGGCAGAGCAGTTGGACCAGAAATTTGTCAAAATGAAACACAGCTGTTGCGCTAATAAAGACAATCTAAAGTCAAAGAAAAGCTCAATCAGGTGAGCTGCTGTTGAAATATTCAAAACCACAAAACACAACTTCAAAATCTCCTTTAGTTACAGTAAAAGCCTGGATCAGGAGCAAAAAGCAAACTCAGAGACCTGCTCTCGACATCAGTCTCCAAAGTGAACAGGTACAGAACGTACTTGAATAATTCTAAAGGTGGGATTAGGAAAATTGGGAGGGGGTTAAACTGCAGCTGTAGTTTGTGTTTAAGCACTGGTTTCATTCTCAGTTGATGAGTTTTGAGAGGCTGTTGCTGTGCACCTGTCAGAACTGCACTAATAAACCTCCTGCAGAGTCTCAGGTTCCTGCAGAGACAGAGTCTGACAGCAGCTTCTCGTGGACGCTCCATGCTTCCGTCTCAGCTCTTATAGAAGGGTTAAGTCACCTGTTGCATTTTTTTACCTGTACATAATCGGAGGCTCTGTGCTGAATGTGAGGAGGAACTTACTCTTTAAATCCCAGTAAACAGGAAGGCAGCATCTTTTCACAGCTGACATTTAGCAGGTTTGTAGCTGAGCAGTAACTTCATGTGTCAAATGTTCACTAATCATAATCAGTTGCATATCATCACTAATAGCTGTAGAGATGCTCAGTGGTCATTTTCTTAACGGTAAAAACGTTGAGGGATTTCTGAGTGCACTAAATGGTCAAAGACAGTAAATGTAGTGAGCTATAAAGTAAATAGGTAGGTTTCTTCCCAGTGTTAAGATTTATTGGTTTAATTCCTCCTGGAAAAATTGGACATTTAGTTGATTCCACTCCAAACGACACAGACGTTAAAGTGAGACTTTCTTCATATGTTGATATGCTTCACTTTTTATTTTTCAACTGTAAAAATGGAAACAAACAATTATTGTGTTGTGGGCTAAAGTTGTTCAGATTTTATTCATTTAGCTGTGGTAAAAAATAACAAAAAAAATGATAAATATCTGAAAATAATAAAATTCATATTAGTAATAAATTATATCATTTGCTATAATTGAGTATCTAAATCTTGAGTCAGTTTTGCAGAAATGTTCAGGTTTTTTCAGTACTGATGTTGCCAACATCAGCATGGAGCCAAGATGAAGCTGCATCGAGGGGAAAAGGTCCTAAATTTTCTTTTGTTGTGACTGCAGCTGTAAATTAAACCTGTTTTCTCAGCAGCCTAAAATAATCTGGAAACAACACAGAGAGAAACTTTATAGTGTCACTGTTTGAACAACTTCTGGTGATGGCGGTGAAAGTAAAAAAAAAAGTTTGTTTTCTGCAAAGACGAAAGAAGAGGTTCTCCTTCAAACAGACGTTGCACAGACAAGCGTCTGCATGTGGACGACTTCCTGTTTGTTTGACTTTGCATCTTTTCTCCTGACTGCCAGAGTGGAGCAGGTGGAAAGAGATGGAGGATAGAGATTTTAATGGCGGCGTAGCTGCAGCTACTGATGGATGGTTTGTGTTGAAACAGAAGGTCGCTGCTGCTTCCCCGTAAGGAAAATAAATGTTAAAAGAGTCCAGCCGCCCCCCAAGCCCCCATTCTCAGTGTGTTTTTAAATGAAGGACTCACTCCACATCAGACAAGTTGGTCTTATGTCCCTCTGGTCTTTATTCATGGTCAGTGTTTCTCTCTGCACCAGCTCAGTGTGAAAGGGAAAACTGTGAAGATAAAAACATTTTCTATAAACGTCTCAATGTGATGTATAACTGCAGCTGCTGTTGATTTGAAAATTACAGGTCAAGACATTTAGTAACTTTCCATCACTGTGCTGCCAACATGCAGATTTGATTAAATGTTAACTTAGGCATTTTTTCATTATAAATACCAAATAGTGTAGAACAGATAAATGACGGGTCTTTGTCTCAGAGATCATGGAGGAGACTTTATTCTTAATGAATGGAAAACAGAACATACATGTACTGAGCCCTGTATACAGCAAACCTGTGGTTGGATTGTCCAGGAGCCTCCACAAGCCCCAGGACATTTGTTCATCGTTACCTATAAATTCACAGGTCGTCCATCCTCCACACTGAAGGTCTCTGAACTCTGTGTTTAGTCCCACAACCTGATTTCTTTTACTGTCGACGTTCATATTTTTTTGATCATCATATACAAACCTAAACGTGGATTTTACTGTGACACTACTGTCAGGATTCACTTTTCAGAAGTTCATACAGTAAATTTTACCTCAAAGGGTTAATGACATGTCAGAAGTGTCTGAAACTGACTTTGTATGGTGCATGTGCACATCAAACCCTCAGTCAACTGTCTGAGACAAATGAATTCATGGACCAAATAAAGAGTTTAAAATCTGTGACAGTGTGTGATCATCCTGTCTCTGTCCTGCAGTTCCCCCGGAGCTGACTGTCCCCAGGGGCCGCTCTCACCTCATCGCTCAGGAGGGTGACACCGTGGACCTGCAGTGTCTGGTCTCAGGAAAACCAAAACCCATCATCCTGTGGTCTCGGGTGGAAGAGAGCGCAGCGGCAGCGGCTCTGATGCCGGACGGCTCGGCTCAGGTGGAGAGCTATGACGGCATCCTGAGGATCAGCAACGTTACGAGAGAGATGAGCGGGACTTACCGCTGCCAGACGAGCCAGTACAACGGCTTCAATGTGAAGCCTAGAGAGGCCCTGATCCAGCTGGTGGTGCAGTGTGAGTAACACACACAGGGAGGGGGGTTAATCAGCTAATCCATACGTGCACCTCCAGGCAATTATATTAATGGTGTGTGTGAGATTAATTACATTGATTTAGCTCTAATTGAAGAGAGAGGATGTTTTAACCAGGTAGAGATGGGGAATAAGATTCAGTTTGCCCATTGAGAAGTTCAGAGTGGTGCTCACTGGTTTCCTCATAATTAAACCCACAGAAAGCTATAAATATAAAACACAAAAAGACTTTTTCCAGGATCCTGAACAGTCAGACCGGATCCAGCTCCAGACTGTGCCTTTTGCAGACTCACAGCAGGAGGCTCACAACAACAATCCTGAGCATAAAAATTATTTTGTGAATTTTCACCCATGCCTGATATATATATATAGTAGCAGTAGGTTCAGTATTATATTGAGATAATAAAAATAGAGACAGTGATAGAACTCGACCCAGCCTTTTAAAACAGTGTCATCTTCAATTTGGCTTGTTGCTGTTAGAAAACATCAAATCCTCCAAGCTGTGATATCTTCATCAGCCTCTTTTTCACTAGCTGCACAGTTTCCAGCTGAAATCAATCGTGACATCTTCTGCAGATGTAAACAAACCGCAGCAGGAAACAACTGTGCTGCTTCAGCCCTTGAAACACCCAGAGAGCTGCAGGAGCCCCGCAGAGGAAACGTCACATCATCCCATCACGCTGCATCACATCCATCACAACACACACCATTTTGGCGGAAACACACACCAGCAGCTCCATCGCAGCAGGTGGAGCGTCGGTTCGACGCCTCTGCTCCAGGGCACGCGGGCAGCTGGAACACATGCTGGCTGTCTTACTGTAGACGCAGATTGAATCTGCAACCTTCCAATCACGCTCCATCTAACCTGCAGGGCACCGTGTTGCACAAAGTATCGTCAGAGTATGTGACAGGAAGCTGCACACACAGACACACAAACACACTCACACACACACATACAGCTCTTGGCTTCCTGCTGCACTAAAAGGCTGTCAGAGTGAATCTCCTCTGCAGCTCAACTCGTTCTAATTCTCCAGAGAATCGATGTGGAAACGGGCAGCAAATCCTCAGCTGAGCAGTTTGAAGAGAGTAACACTGAAAACAAGTCGACATCCAACTCTGACCCTTCAAATGATAAAGAACTCTTTATTAATACAACCAGGGAGGAAAGAGTACTCAAGTAAAACTACTGTTTATAGCTGCAACTATTTAAAGGTTACTATTTAGAAGAAACCCAAATACTGCTTCAAAAAACTAAATACTTTAAATACTTTTCTAATTACTATGAATTACTAATAAATCAGCTTCTCCGTACTCTGACTGTCCTTTACATGTTATCATTAGTTGTTTAGTATTAACCAAATTTAGAAGGACCATCTCCTGTGTGAATTCTCTCCTCTCTAAACTTCCTGGGGCATGTTTGGTGTTTCCACCGTGAAGCAGCAATAAGCAGATTAAAGTGAGGGCAGATTACAGGTGGATTACTGTGAAATAAATGAAACAACATTCAAGTCGCACACGCTGCAGATTTAACTCTAAGCAAATAGGAAATTTCTCTGATCCTCAAGAAAAGCTGCTCAGTGAGAACAGCACAAAAATAAATCATGTCTCAACACGTGGACACAAGTGAGCAGAAAACAAGTTGTTCGTGAGTTAAAATGGACACAAGAGCTGGTTAGATGTGTTAGATTAAAAACCTCTGCATTTTGGTCTCTATGCTGTTGGTCATTGTTTGTGTCCTGCTGCTCAATGTCTTTTCATAAAAATGCTAATTGAGTCCACATGTGGCCTCAAGATAAAAGCTTATGAGTAACATTGGAAATGAGCTGTTAGTGGCTTTTTTTTTTTTTTTAAGGTTTTACTTTGACAATAATCCCTCACAGGCTGTCGGCCCCTTTACTGGATTATAAGGACAGTAGTGATGTGCGGAGGTGACGTCCTTACAATCCCCCTGACAAGTGTCGTCCTCAGGGTTTTTTAAACAACAACTTGCCGACGTGTAAGGAGTGAACAGACAGAAGAGTTTAAAGTGAAACTGATGACCCTCACTGTGGTATAATATCCCCCTGAGGTCATTTTTTAAAATGAAAAATGTCTGCAGCTAGTGTCACTAGTTACATCATATTAGTGTACACAATTAGACAGTAATATAACACATCACTTCATTAACCTTAATCTTATTATTAAAGCCACTTTATGAAATCACTCCCTACAATCAGCCTTTTTTTGGAGTTGTAACTTAGCTAGTAGGCCCAGCGATGCACAGCTGCCTCTGCCTGCACCACTTTGCAGGTACCCTGGTCCTCTGTCTACCAGTGGCCGGCCTGTGGAGAGATTCTCAGTTTGAGAAAGACACCCAGCTGCAGATTAAGATCAGAGAGTCCTAAAAAGATGGTTGGCTTTTAACCACAATCTTTTCCAGATGTTAGTCACTTTACAGCATTTCTGGCACCGATGGCCTTTCCTAACCCCAACCACTGGGCCCAGTTGTCTGACGGTAACTCATTGTTTCAAGGTCCATATTCAGCCAAGATTAGGACCTTCTGGCTAATATTGATCACGTTCTGCAGAGGTCGGCAGTCTGCCATCTTTGTCTGCAGCCTGATTCTCCTGCAGATAATTTAGCACTACTCGAGACATATTCCTGGGTCCATGAAAGCTGCCAGTCATTGTCAGTGGAAACCTGGTGTAGACTCTGAGAACACTCTGCTGTGTGAGACAGAGACAAAAGGACCCAACATTAGACCTCGAGCCCAGTGGGTGGTAGTGTGAACGTAGTGGTAAATACAGTAAGTGACAAACCTGCTGATTGTTCTTACAGCTTCTCTAACTGGGATCATTTTACTGAATGAAATTATCAGGTAAATTCGATTTTCCTCCTTTGTTCCTGAAGTGTCATCATAGAGCTGCAGGCTCCAGCCAGAGCCAAACTTTGAACACTATTAAGTCATAAGGACAAAACTCTAGAAAAGATTTTTAATGTGCAGCACATTATGGGAATTAAACTGCAGAATCTGACAAATCAAGAGCGCTCAGCAGAAGGTTACAGCCAGGCAGAGTCATCAAACCTTGCATGTTCATGGACTGATTCCCTCACAGAGGAAATGTCCTCGAAACATTTCTGGAGGGTCAAGATGAAACACAGACTTTTATCTGTGTGTGTGTGTGTGCATGTTGGATGCTATAATCAAAACCTTTGCCTAAATATGCACTGTCCACACCTTGTGAGCACATTAGTTTTAGGATTAAGTTCTGGATTTTGACTCATCCGTTCCAGAACATCACATTTCTTCTGCCTTTATCATTCTTAGAGGTGTTTAGGGTTGTTGTCTTGTTACATGATGACACCTACACCTTACACTTACAGCTTTGAATCCATGGTGGTTTACTTTTCTCCTGATAGTTGACTCATGAACATTTGATATTAACCACTGCAGGAGAGGCCTTGCAGAGGCCTAACTCTGGGGTTGCCTTTCACCTCCTGGACTATACCACACCTTGATCTCGGTGTGATCTTTGTTGGTGGACCAGTCCTGGGGATCATAACAGTGTGCGGAATGACAGTCGACTGGTGGAGTCTAGAAATTCTTTTTTAGCTTTTTTAGAGCCTGGGGAGCATCCACAACTCTTCATCTAAGGGGTCCGGAAATCTCCTTCGTTGGATCCATGACACACTTCTACAAACCTGTGCTGTCAGACCCAGACTTGTCTTCTTTAAATAAGGCAGGACCTTAGACTCAAAGCTGAGTGTCATATTGATCTGATCACCTGACTCTATTTTTCCCTTCAAATAACTAACTAATAGTTTTAGAGGTTCATATAGCTTTCTCACACACAGATATGTAACAGTAAATCTGTTGATACAATAAATTAAATAAGTTTATACAAGTTACATTGAACTCAAATAAGATTTTTTTCAGTTCTAACTTTATCTGCAGGCCAACCAGCTCTGATCTCTCAGCCTGAATGAATCATGCAGATCTGTCACTACCTCGCCCCAGGGGACACAACTATAACCAGAACTCTCTTCACCACTGAGGATTCAGATATTTCCTCTCTGAGGTCAGAGGACGGTCACTGAAGCAGCTGGTTTTTCTGTCTGTTGATCCGTGTTTGACAGCAGGACGTTAATCTGTGAAGTGACACCTGTAACAGGCCTGAAATCCTCAGTGGATGTTCTGCAGCAGGGATTTAAATAGACAGATCAGGCTTCTGCCTTTGTGCCCTTTAGCAGAGCACTCAGCACTGAGGCTAACGTCTGTCTGAGTTTAAATATTTCAATACTTAAGAGGTTTAAGGTTATTTTAGAGACATCTCTGGCTTCATTAAAGAGTGAAGTGAGAGAGCAGCAGCTGTGACTCATTCAGTCTGGATTTATTAGTTTTATCACTTAAATACTTTCAGGTCAGTTCATGTGCAAAACTGATGACGTTCAAACAGACCCAGACTGATCAAAATAAATGACTAGTCTCTTAAACTTCCGTTTGGTTGACTTTAAGTTGCTTTTGTTTACATGATACCAAACCAAAACAATTAAATGGATCCACTGGTGGGTTTTTCTGTCACTTTCTGTCACTTTTAATCAAAGTGTCATTCCCTTCTCTGGCTGTCTACCAGTTCCTCCTGTGGTGGAGCCGGTGTATACAGAGATCCGTCAGGCTCTTGGCCGGGCGTTCGTCCTCGCCTGTCACCTGGTGCGCGCTCACCCAGCCCGCCTCCTGCGATACGAGTGGAAGCTAGGCTCCCGCCTCCTCACTGTTGGACAGTTCAGTGACCAGCAGGGGGACACCGAATACCACGTCAAAGCTCTGAACCGAGAGGGCTATGGCGAGTACACCTGTGACATCACCAATGAAGCGGGGGCGGGGCGCTGCACCTTCCTGGTCACAGGTGAGTCGCCAGCTTAGGTGTTCTTGTTCTACACAACACTTAGAGACACTGGTCTCTGCTTGTCAACTTGTCCTTGAAGCTTTACCTGGATTAAAATAACTTGAGACTAAACCTTTACATGTCTAACAGGACTTGACTTGAACTAGTCTAGAGATTTGAGATGACAAATCTTCACCAGAACTTTTTTGAAATTACTTAGCACATCATTTGTCTTAAGCACCTGGAGACTTAATTTGGACATGTCACAGATGACCTGTGAAAATTAGGCTTCACTTTGACTTTTTTGAAGGACATGACAGTGGATGGGACTTAAACCTGCAGTGTGCAATTTAAGCTAGCACCAACATGAGAATCAGTCCTCTGTCCTTGTCCCTGCTTCCCAGCTCTGTTTCCCTCGTTAAGCTCTGTGCTTTACACCTCAAATACTATTAGTACTACAAAATACAGAAAGAATAAGCTAATAAACTTGCTAATCAAGCAGAAATCATTGCTCACCATTGATTGGTCATTCGAGGGAGCCTCGCTTTAAGCTCTTTTAGAAGAGAACCTCTGTGCCGCTGCTAATACTGTCCAATAAGTCTGTGTCACTTTTTCCGCCGCTGCACATTAAGGTAAGTGTTGGAGCATATTTCTATTAAAATATTTATATTTATATTAAAATCGGTTCACACTTGCACACTACTTTTACTCTTTAATTATTTGCAAATCGGTTGGAACATGTCTTGATTGGCTAGAAGCAGATTTCGGCCTGTCTGGAATGACCTACACATATGTTAAAGAAGAATTGATTTAGACAGTGTGAATTGTTTAGCTTTGTCTTAATGTAACTGAGACTTGACTTTTTCTTCAATTGAATGACTTGAGACTTGGTTTCGAATCTATAGATTACACTTGGACAAGTATTGGTTTAGTTAAGGCAAAACTTGACCTTACGCCATTTTGGTGTAAATTAGGTTTTTAATTAGAATAAAATAGAAACATGGATTTGCGCAGTAAGTTTTGTAGTTCTATTCGGTCTATTAATTTTAACCTGTGTAACTTAACCCGACCTGGACCCGAACCCGATATCTAAATTTCTCTTTGAACACAACCTGCACCCTTGGGTACCAATGGGTCTCGGTAGGCTCAATTCAGGTTTCCACGCTTCAAAGCCACTTAAGTTTGTGGTACACACAAGCAACTTGGGCTTCAGTCCTTTAACATGCTGAGTGGAGGTGCTGTGGTTGGTGGACAAGCTGCACGACCTCTGGTGCCACGTCTGTCCCATTATAGCTTTTTAAGACTTTATTGGATAGCGACACTATAGTTTGAGTCATCAAAGGAGGAGGAGTGACTAAGCTTGACTTTATCTAGTCTTGACATGAATTGACTACATTTATAAGGTTCAGATAAGGGAGCCATCGTACATGAGGTGACCTTGTGTGGGATGAAGTGCTTTGAAAGGCTCATCACAGGCTTCATCATTTCATCATTCCCCAACCCATTGGAGCTGTTACAGTTAACACACAGTCCCAAAAGAACAACCAGTGATGCCATCACACATCTCCACAAAGCACTGAACCATATGGACAACAAGAAGGGAAACAATGTTAAAATGCTGTTTGTTGGCTACAGTTAAGCACCAAGAAGCTGAAGGACCTGGGACTCAGTCCAACCCTCTGTCAGTGGGTCGCCTGTTTCCTGACTGGCAGGCGACAAGCAGCAAGGATTGGAAGACGCGTCCTTCCTTCCTTGTCCTCAACAGTGGAGCCCCCAGGGCTGTACCCTGAGCCCCCTGCTGTACTCCCTGTAGACATATGACTGCCTTACCACATCCAACTCTACCTCCATCATTGGGTTTGCTGACGATGCTGCTGTGATGAGCCTGATCACTGGTAACGATGAGGCCTACCAAGAGGAGATAAGCTGTCTGCACAGCTGCTGCCATAAGAACAATGTCGTCCTGAATGTCAGCAAGACAAATGAGTTGTTAGTGGACTTCAGCATGAAGTGCCTCTAAATCTCCATCAGTTTTTACTGGCCCCTGGAAAAATTGCTATGACAGTTGTCTGCAACAGTTCTGGTGGACACTAAAAAGTGATTGATATAGTTATTTTTTTTTATTTGCTCCTCTTTTGTGTTTTTGCATGAGCTCTCAGGGCCACTGCACATTTCACTGCATGTAATACTGTGAATAGTTATATGTATAAAAAAAGATCACTGGCTTTCAGTTTGTCCCTTCAGGGGTCACCACAGCGGAACGTGTTCTGCACGTTGATTTGGCATTCATTTTTATGCCGGTTTTATCCAACCGCAACCCTCCCAGTTTTTTATTTGGGCTTGGGACCGGCAGGGCCACACCTCATTGGGTGGGATTCGAGCCTGTGGCCTTCTGCATCCCGACCCAATGCTCTACCACTGCATTTATTTTACTGTACATACAGTTAAGCCCAGTCGGGTCCCGTCCCACACCTGCTACACATCTGATGGGACTTCGAGCTGTTTTCCAACTCTGGTTACGTCTTGCGAACGAGAACGTGATATTTAATTAGACATGATTTCACCTTTAAACCCTGAGTGCTGGCAGAAGCAGAGCATCACTGAGAGTTTCCTGAGGGGAGTTTGAACGTTATAAACAATATGCTGAGCTTCAGGAAACCTTCACATCTGAACTCACTGACAACAAACACTTTAGTCTCTGTTAGAACATGATGAAACTTTCTGCTGTCTCCTCTCTGCTGCTGAATTAACAGGTGAGGACTTCAAGCTAAAACACAATAGACATGTTACAAAACAAAGCTTTATCTTTTATGTTTGCACTTCTGCTGCACATTGATGCTTTCTGACACCTTACGTCATTAAAGGACCAAGCCCATGTTTTCTAGCCCCCTTTCACTGCATTAACTGTGACTTTTGTTTACTCGACATTCTCCTTCATGTTTTCATCCATTGATTTTAGGATGATTCGTTTCCTATTTTCAGACACACAAACGCATCCAAGTCAACTTTTAGTTTTTAATTGTGAAAGCTGTGTTTTTGTCTCATGGTAACAAAGCAGTAGGTAAGGACTGGTTCTACCTTTTTAATCTGAGAGCAAAGAATGGGGATATCAGAGTTGTAGAAGTCATGTCATGTCATCTCTGCATGTCTGTTTTGTGCTTTTAAACTCTCATGTAAACGCTCAGACTATTGTTTTTAGCTGAGCAGAGTTTCAGACACAGGAAATGCTGGATGGCTGAGTCGACTCCAGTCTCCGTGCTCCCCTGATGAAAGCACCCCTGCAGAGACGCACTGTCAGCTCCGCCACACTTTTACTGTAAAACGGGCAGCTGCTATAAGCCTCTTATCGGGGGCCATTCGCCGAGCAGCGGCGTGTTCTGCAGGCAGCAGCGAAAAGTGTTTTAAGAGGGGGCGTTGTAAGCCGAGGATGGAGAGCTGATGGAAAATGATGGCGATTATGTCGGGGTTGTCGTCACTGAGGTGATGTTTGTGTTGTTAATCAGGTGTGAACACACCGGTGGCATTTTAAACCTCACTCATCCTGCAGCATCCACTGAGATGACAGCAGAGCTTCAGACCAAAGTGACATTTCACTTTGGCATTAAACATGACGGCACATCAGAGTGTCACCAGACTGAGGCTCACACCTTCAGAGGGACGAATGGGGAGCTTCATTTTTGGACTCTTTGTCTTTGCGTTAAAGCAGCACAAAATCTCCTTTATATTTGTATTATTTATGTTCTAAAAAACATTTTAGACAGTTCAGACTAAATAAAAGGCTTGTTGATCAGGTATATTATTGTGATTTGGATTTTGACATTGGTTTATGTGATGTTTGTTACCTCAACATTAATTAATCTTTGAGTTACTGAAATTCAGACTTTTAGATTTACTCAGACTAATACGTCTTCCACAGTAAAGTCCTGTAAACTGAAGGACAGTCAGGGTGCTGTGGACCTCATTTGTAGACTTTAGATTTGGGGCAGCTGGTTAACCATGCCAACACCTGATCTGAATCATGGTCTGAAGATCCATAACTTCACATGAAGCCGTAATCTTCATTCTCCAGGTGCAGAAAAAGTGGAGCTTAAGTACAGATTGTGTGTGTGACACTGGTGAAATTAAGTTTTAGAAAAATCCTCCGAGTCATTTTGTGGATACGGCTGCGTCAGGCAATCAGGACTCAGGTCTGTGTTATCAGGTTTTTAATGTTAAAGTCTTCATCTTTCTTCTTCTTCTGTGGTGTAATCCTCCAACCTGCATATCAGCAAAAACACACACACACTCAGTGTGAGTGTGTGTGTTTTTGCTGATATGATGTGTGTGTGTGTGAGCTGACAAATATACCAACATGCTCTTTCACACATGAACTGTAAACACACACACTGTTTACTGTCATATTAAGCTTTATAATCCTGTTGCCTCTGAAATTGGTTTCCACCAGTGAAAAAAGAAGGACAAAGAGAAAAGATGTGTTTTCAGTTTGGATTTAAAAATCCCAAAAGAGCTTCTGACAAATGTGCTGCTGACATTTATTCCAAAGAAAGGGAAGAAAATAAGAATGTGATGAAAGGGCAGCAGGACCACACAGAAAAACTAGTAGTTCAAGTACAGATCCCTGTAGAACACCATAAATGACCTGGCTTTGGGCCATTGAAGCTACAGTTTACCACCTACTGTACCTTGACCTGACTAAAACATTAGGCAGCTATGAATCAGAACCACTATGAGAAAGAACAAAAGTGTTTTGACATCTGTTTGTGACTGAACCTGGTTCTGACCCCCTTTGCCCTCTGACCCCTGTGTCCTCAGGGAAAGCCTATGCTCCAGAGTTTTACTATGACACGTATGGTGCCCTGTGGCAGAACAGACCAACGGTCTACGGCTTTAAGCTGCAGTGGACCCAGATGGAGCCCAACGCTGTGGACCGAATCCTAGCCTACAGACTCAGCTTCAAACAGGTGAGTGCACTAAACACGTTCAGCACTGAATGTATGCCACTAACCAGTGCTGTGCCTGCAGCAAAGAACTACATCTTCCCCATTCTTGTACAGAAACCCTCTTGCAACAGGTGTCACGTTCCTTTATCAACCCGAACACACACTGTAGTTTATTTTGTTCCACATTCTTTGTTCTGTTCCCACAAATACTAGAAGCCAAATATAGATTAATACGCTGTTGAAAATAGTGCCCAGAATGTGCAGCTGATTACTCATTTTTAGTGAACCTATTTTTGAACGTTTAAAGATTTGCATTTTCAGCCCCAGAGCAGCTCTGCACATGGGATTAGATGATGATAAGATAACCATACAGTGAGATCAGATGAAAACTCTGTGATGTTTCATGTGTAAATCTGGAAATAGTCAAAAAAAATATTGAGCATTTAGAAACTGGGTCAGAATTAAAATTTAAGCCTTTGAGTTGTTAGGATCCACCTGTCTACTGAATGTGAGCTTCAGTGGAAGAAACTTTGTCCAACATGGTCAAATACAGTTTGTCTTCTGCTTCAGTTTACATGTCTCATGTTGTCCTAAACCTTGTGATTAAATGCAAGTGTATATGAAAAATTCCAAATTTTCTATCAGTTCTCACACTCTTGAACCTGAGAGAATAACACCAGCTTTGATTTGTTACATGTGCATTCATTTTTCTTTTTACTTTAGTCGCCTGTGAGGCAACAAATTTGAGACTGGAAAGTTCAAAAACCTTTTTTTACATTTATGGATATTGTGGCACTTTACATAACCATCGGTTTCTATTTGAGGTGATGCATGTCAGGCTTTAGAAATTAGCCGGTGACATTAAAGTATTCTGTGTGTTTTTTAAACTTCTGTAAAGCAGATTGTCAAACAGGTATTAAATTTGTTCATGTTAGTTTTTCCTCCTTCTAAGTGCCTACATAACACTTCTGAGCTGAAGTTGACCTTTGGGCTTCTAGATTTACACCTTTTCATCCAATCTAGATTATGATAGAAAAAAAACGTATTTTATAGAGCAGATCATCTAACTAAACAAAGCTGCAGAAATAAAGACGACAAAATTTTTTATTTATGCATTAGCACGTTCAGTTTACATTTACATTTAGTCATTTATCAGACGCTTTCAACCAAAGAGTCTTAAAAGGCAAACAAAAAGTTCTGACCATGAAGTGAATAGGAAAAAGTTTAGTTTACATTTGTGCTTCTTTGTGGGTTTGAATGTTAATATCGATCATCAGGATGTTGGTTAAAAGCATTTAGATTTGTTTGTGCACAGCATAAATGTGTTTTGCACCATTTTAGAGAAATTAAACATTATTTTTCCAAATACATTTTCTCGTCATTAACTCCAGAGCAGTGACTCATTTGTTTGCATATTGTTTGTGCAACATTTTTGCTTCATTAATTCTCAAGTTAAATAAATTATAATAAGTTGAGACATAATGAAGCACAGATGCTTGTTTTGCTTCCACAAACAAATGAGACACTTTGGAGTCATTAGGATGGTAATGAGGTCCTGACAGAATCAGCCTGGGCTTAAAATTTTTATAATCTCTACAATAGTTCCAGTACAGGCTTTTATTTTGAAAGTTTTATTTATATCCTGAACACATGATGTTCAAACCTCACGTAGGTGCAATGTTTGCATGAGATTTGATTGTCTTCCCTGCAGACACCAGTAATTACACACCACCTGAGTAACTACAGTTGTTTGCATAGACAGGAAACACTGCTGCCTAGTATGTGTCTGTAAACACATGTGTCTTTGTGGGGACCTGTTGTATTCTTACATCTTGTTGCAAAGTGAGGACATTTGTTCTTCTTGAAAAGGATGTTTGAGGAGTCATATGTTGTTCAAGGGTTAAAGTTAGAACTTTACTATATTTGTGCTGGTTCTCATGAGGATAGAAAAACAAACGTGTGTCTGTGAGATACTCAGTGACCAGATTGCAGTAGCTGGAGATAATCATCTGTCTCTGACAGACACAGTCTCTTTCTGTAGCATCATGTTTGATGTTAAACTCTCCTTGGAACCTGAGAATTATCGTAAACACCCACAGGTGACCTGATCAGATCTGAGGGGGTCAGCATCAAATAAATGTGTTTAGGGAAATTAATAACACAAGTTGTTGATAACATTGAGGAACAGTCCTCAGGCAGACAACACAACACACTTGTATCAAAAACCAGACCAAAAACAGTCTGCAGGAGACAGTGTGACAAAAGCCTTGCTTCCCTGCTGTTGTGTGAATTTGAGCAGATTAGTTGTTGAACACCAACAGCTGCAGACTCCGATTCTCCAGTCAGTGCAGAGGAAATGAGGGTGATTTAAAAAGTTCCAGTCAAAGCTCCAACAATAGAAAACTCTGTGAAAAACTTGATTAAAATTTGACATTTCGTTTAGTTGCTTCAGCCCCCTCATCTCTTCACACACACCTGATGTTTTCATGTCTAGATGATATTAAACTTATCAGGAAAATCTTCTCAGACATTTGATTATTTTCCATCAACATATCGGATTCTGCAGAACATCCAGCTCAACTGACTCCAGTGTTTAAACTGTTGTTCAGAGGCATCAGACCCGTCTGTTTAAGCTCAACAAGACTTTTTGTCCCTACATTTAACCAAACATGAAATTGGAAACTGGTCCTTTGACCACTGACCTCTGACTCTGTTTGAACTTAAAACTTCTCTTTTTTGGTAAAACAATTATTTTTGACAAAAAACACGTGTCTCGCTCCCTTTTTTATATTCTGTAAAGACAGATTTTAGCTTATTTTACTGTCCTATCTTTTTCTGGTGGCCAGCACAATAGATTTAGATTCAGAAAAACTGAGTCATGATTAGCTTTAGCTGTCACAAATGATGGGAGATGCAGTGTCATGTAAACTGCAGTGACATAAAAAAAACTAAACATGAAGTCACAGCCAAACTTCACCTGTGGACAGAAAAACCATTTCATAATGTGTTAAACACCTCATGACCTCTTTCTGTTACAAATGTGTGTGTTACTCACAGCGTAGTGAGTATGATGAGAGTACGATGAGTGTGTTTGTACCTGAAGCTCCTGCAGCATCAGCCTGGGAATGAGAATAGCTGGTTGTCATGGTAACCTGTCTCTAACTCGAGAGGACAAGGGAGGAAATGCTGATGAGACAAAAAAATGAGCTTCTCTCTACAAATACTAGTTTCTCTTAACCTTTAACTTAGCAGGAATTTACCAGCTTCACCTGAGGCCAGCTTGGTCCAGGTCCAGTTTCTCCTGTAGCCTCGCAGAAGTCTGAGCTCTGACGTCCATGTTTGGTACAGAAATATGCGAAAATTAGTGTGATGTCACAGTTCTACTACCAGAATCTTTAAGTGTCCAGTCTTTCAGCTTCCCTTCATGTGTCCTTGACTTTAGGTGGATCATCCTTGTAAAGTTGAGTCTGCAGGGAGGGAGTTCAGCTTCGTGTCCTCGTTGTGTTTCAGATGGGTCAGTCCCGCTGGTGGGAGCAGGAGATTCCTGTCGATGGAAACATCCGGATCGGGGAGCTGTTGACCTACAACCTGACTGAACTTATCAAACCTGAGTCCTACCTGGTCCGCCTCACCCCCATCACCCGCTTTGGAGAGGGGGACGCCACGGAGCGCATCATCACATACAGCCGTACGTATGACATCATGTTGTGTAGTCACTTAAAGGCCCACTTCACCCATCTCAGCAGCAGATACAGGTAGACTGGTCAGAACTAAGACGAGGATGAATACAAGACAAATACAGAGACATTCTTCATTATAAACTGCTGCAGAGGGACAGTTCACCTTTGAGTAACCAACACTGTCTTCAGGACATGTCTCTGACTGTCCAGCTGAAGGAGCTGTGGAGAGTCTCTCTGTGGAGAGACCTGAAGACAACACAACAGAATAAAATGTGCAAAAAGAGCAGAGGTCTGAGCTGGTAATTAATGGATGTAAATATTTAGTTACAACTCATCTCTGAGCAGGAACTAGTTTGTGTGGTGGAATCTGTTGTAATTTAGTGATGAGTAAATGTCTACGTGAGGACAGACTTTGCATCTTGGCTTTGACCTACAAAGAGCTGGAGCTCACACACACACATACACTGCTTCTCTGTATTTGATATGAAAAACAAAAACACGGAGTGCTGAGATGTCACCCACAGAAATCCTGACAGGAATCTAAGAAAGTAAAATAAAAAATGAAACCAGCAGAACAGACATGAAGTGAGGTTGACAGAGAAACAAACGCGGTGAAGGCTCACAGCAGGAGACGTCGCACAAACGCCGACAACAGAAACCAGGAGGAGACGATCTGAACGTAAACTCGTCTGCTGTGTGACGGTGGGTTGTGATGGACTGTCAGTGAATGCCTCCCTCTCCTCGTCATTAAAACATTAGTTCACACACTGTCAGCTCCCAACGCTGCGGAGGTGAACACCTCCACCTGACACCGCTCAGCTTGGTTACATGATTCTTTGCAGGTCAGCCCCTCGCATTACGTCAACACGTGTCTGTCTTCACGTGTCTGCAGGGATTCACTCTCTCATGCATTTTAAAGCAGCCGTGGACAACAGACACGAATAATGGGGTTTTAACAGATGAAGACAGACTGATTTACTGGCTGACGTGTGATTGACAACATTAATTTTTTTACGTGGTCATTTCAGACATGAATCAAAGACTTTATCAAAAGCTTTAAAATGCAGTTATCGAAACACGGTGTTGAGTTCCCAGTCATTTGAGAGTGAGAGTTAGTCCTCACCTCCTTCAAGGTTATGGAAATGGCTGTCACAATGACAGAAGCACACACACACACACACACACACACACACTATGAGACAGCACCTAGAGCTCATCAATTAGTGCTGGTTGATAACGAAGCTCGAGCTTGTTGCCAAATGAGTCAGCAGCTGTTCACTCAGTCACAGTTTGCTGCAGCTGCACTGACATGTGGTGTAATTATGTTTCACTCTGAACATCTGATCTAGAAAGTGCTGACTGTGTCAAACCTGCTGCTGGTTCATGTGTTTGCATTTCTCTGCTTCCTGTTTTATTCTGAAAGGAAGAGACATAACTTAATGTCTCCATCTTATTGTGGAGGTCAGGATTGGAATGTTTACATTCCTGCTCAGTCCAGTATCATGGTGATGTACTGTCCATACATACAGTACAGACAGTACACACAGCTGTGTACATTTACTCTACTTACTGTATTTAAGTACAGCGGTGCTGCTGCTTTACTTCAGTGTTTGCATTTTCCTCCACTCTGTGTATCTGACAGCTGTAGTTACTCTGCACATTCAGATTCTTAAAACCTTATCAAGTAATACTGAAGCAGCTCTCTGTACATAAAGTACTAAACATATTTAGATACATTCACGTTTTTATTGCTACTCACTAACTTTGCACTTGGATCAAATCTGGAGTGGAAGTGTTCGTTCATGTCATCAACAGCCTGGAGTTCAACAGTATTTAAATACTTTGTTTTTATCAATAACTCGGGGACATCACTTCCTTATTGCAGTAAAACTACTTTTGGACTTTTTACATTTTACAGCATGTGCTTGGTACTTTTATGTTGAGTAAAGAATTTAAAGTGATACTTTTACTTTTAGTGGAGAATGTTTTGGTAAAGCACTTTTACTACTCATCTGCCCCAAAACTATTTGTTTAAAAGATAGATACAACTACACACATAAACACGGAGTGTGTACTGCCGCTTGTTCCTGTATTTGGTTGAATTTCCTCTGACTGATTGCAATTTGGGGGTTAAATTTTCTGACATTTAAATTAATATCAATATCCATCAAATTTTTTTTTGGGGAATAATTATTTCTTATTGACAACGAAGTCTCTTTTTTTACTGGGTTCTAACTGAGTTCTTTTGTTCTTTCACAGCTCCTGTTAACCCACATCTCAGTAAGTACCTGTCTACACTAAAGTTATGAGTAAATGTACAACGTAGATGGAAAATAAAAAGCTCCTGTAGCAGAGCAGTCAGGTTGTGCTCTTCAGCTTTTAAATGAAAAATATCCAGTGGTTTCTGATAAGATCAAGTTTAGAAGACAATGTTTACAGATGCATCAAACAGCTTAAAATTGAACATCTGACGTATTATCAGCTGGAAATAATGGTTTTATATATTGTATTATATGATCTGTGTGTGTGTGTGTGTGTGTTTAGGGGAGTTCCAGTGTGGCTTCGAGGATGAGGCGTTGTGTTTGTTCTCTCAGGACAAAACTGATGTGTTCGATTGGACACGTCACAGTGCGGCCACACGAGACACCAAATATACCCCAAACACCGGGCCGAGCTCAGACCACGCTGGCTCTAAACAGGGTACACACACACACACACACACACACACACACACTTGGAACATCAACCACAGTAAAGCTTCAGTTACATACAGTCCTTACGTTTGTCTTATGCAAGTTGGGTATTAGTTATATGATGCTGATTCTCCAGGGTCAAATTTTCAGAGTTTTGGTTTGATTTTTTCTGTATAAACTGCAAACAAAACATGAGTGATGTGCCGTTCTCCAGTAATATACAATTAGAGAAACATCATTGTCCTTCTTTTACACATTGTGAACTTTGAGTCCACAACACAGTGCCTAAAGGCAAGCTGCTCTACAGAGGGGAGATGGGATGTCACGGTGATAACATGAGCTTTCTTTGGTTTTGTATCAGCGTCTTCACCTTCTGCAGTCGCCATTACTCCAGCCCACGTTCAGGCGTCTCCAAGGAAGTTTTCAGAGCGATTTGACTGCTATAGTGCATCAATCTCCAGACCCTGTGTTTCATCCTCTGTGCTGCTGCAGTGCAGCTACATGAACCAAAATAGAAAGTGTAGGTGGAGCCCTGTGGTCTTCTGCACAGTTAAATTCAGGCTCATGACATGTTAATTAGTGAGCTTCAGAGGAGTTGGAAGGTGGGGTGTGTTGTCCTTGGACAAACCTTTATTCTTTATTCATTCCTCATTGTCATGATGTGGTGATGAATGTGAGGAAAGACCAGGCAGTTCACAGTGACATGAACTGTTACCATCAGGATGAAGGCTCAGGGATGAAGCTCTGTTGAAGAGTCACTTTTCATTCATACATCCCGTCTGATGTTTCTCTGTAAATGTGATGTACTTTGTTGTTAATCCTGAGTCACCACTAATATGAAGACAGTGTCCAAAAGGATGATAAAGGATGTTTAGTTAATTACCGGTAGCTTTCTGTGTGGCAGTAGTGTGACCTTTATCTGGAGAGCTAGTGTCCATCTTTGTCATTCTCATCTAGGAGATGCCACATATACATATCTACATTTCATAAAGACGGTGTTTGTAAGTTACAGAGTTACTGAGAAACCCACACACTTATCTATCACCAGCCACTGTCATTTTCTTATTTGCTGTGTTTTTGTGTGCGAAGCCTGCAGCTCTGACAGCAGCAGCAGAGCTGTGGATTCAAAGTGACACTGGATGCTGATCAGTGTGCCGGACTGATGTGTCGCTGCCTTTCAGGCTGGGCGACGCCCACTCTGAACACAATGAGAGGTGGGAAATAAAAAGCAGCAGCAAAGCCGCCTGAGGAGATGAGTCCTGGCTGACTGAATGAGAGCAGAGTGACAAACACTGCAGAGTTTTGTTCTGCTGCTCATGAAATATATATAAATATATACAGTGTTTGGCGGGGAGGGGGGGCTGTGGCAGGCACTTGTTGAAACTGCCAGAAAAAGAAAATAAAGTCAACAACTGCTTTTAAAAACTGTTGATGTGAAGAAATTAAAACTGTCAGTGGAGCAAATAACATTTCAGGAATTTAAAAGTCAACCGACCGCCCACTGACAGCTGACGCGTCATCAACCATGAAAAGTACCTGTCAGTTAAGTCATCTTTTGTTGTGTTTAGACCATAATTACAAGAAAGCTTTATGTCAACTTCTTAGTTTTGTGTCAGAGTTGGAGCTGATTATAATGTGATTTGGTCTCGTTGACAGTTTGCTTTAAGTTGGACCGGCTCAGTTCAGTCTGGCTCAGTGCGTTCTGAGACTCTGATCTCTACCCATCCGAGCTACTGTAGCTGCTGAAACATTTTTAGGCTGACATCTTGTTTCTTGTAGGAAAGTTAAAACAGACAGAGGGAGACGTACAGTAACTAACTGGTAAATAAATCAGACTTAAGTACATTTTACAAAGATAATCCTCTTCATCCATAATCACACTCTGTTTGGCCTTTTGTGCAGTTATTGTCCATCTTCGTTTTGGTACGTGCACCATTTAGCATCATTTGCATGTTCATCTCTTGCCAGATTTACTAGTTGTTCAGTGAGTCTCCACAGCAGTTTCTGCTTTGTAAAGCTGCACGTTCCTACAATTCTCTGAAAGTTGGGAACAGTCTGTACGACTGACTTGTTCAGGGCTTGGTATGTTTCAGCTCATTATATGTGTGTGTGCAGAGATTATTTGTTACGATTATTACAATTTTTTTATTTCAGGTTAAACCCCGTTGAGTTGTGTGATTTGGTTCTCAGAGACGCCCTCAGCTGCAAAACGTAAAAATAATTACACGAAATAATCCAAGCAACACAGAATATTGAACATATTATCATCACAAACAAACAAATAACAGCTCTCCCACAAACACAATACATCTGGTACAATAGTTCCACAATGGAAATAAAATGTCTTGGAAATATTGTTTTTTATTCTGTCGGGACTGGGTATCTGCAGTCTCATATTTGTCTTCACAACTGTCAAATGAAGTCCATGTATAGCCCTGAAGTAAAGGCAGTGCTAACAGCTATAGCTCGGTAGAATACAAATGATTCTAAAAGGGAAAAACACTCACATATGGAGATTTATGGACATTTCATCACTTGAACACTGTTAAATTGTCACTTTTTTCAAAGGGCTTTGGCAGCAGCATGTTATCAGAAAGCAACGTGTCACAAATACAAACTGACTATCAAGTGAGTGTCAAACAGACTTTCACAGTCTGATTAGAGAGAGACATGTCTGACTGAATTATCTTTGTTCTGTCAACACTCACACTGGATGTGGAAGTAGGCGTAGAAAGTCGGCCTGTCACACGGTCCACTGTGCCCTTAGTCAAAGATAACTTTATCTTGTGTCCCTGAGCTAAAATAGTTTGCAGATAATGATGACAGTTCAGAGCTGAGAGTTTTGTTTGTTAATTTAATTCTTTCTTTTTAAAACCTCGGCGTAAAGAACAGCCAGCTGTCATGCTGAGATTTTCCCAGAAGCTGCAGAATTTTACTTTGACAGCTGAGATTGTTTTAGCAACAGAATGTCTTCAAACTCAGTGTGAGTTATTTTCTTGAGTCGCCATTTTGAAACACGTTAAAGCGTTATGCTGAAGACTGAGACAAGACATAACAAAAGTAGGATAGGGACGATAATACCATGCAGACTCAGGATGGACTGGGATCCAAAGACGTCCTGTTAACCATCGTTATGTAGGCTTCATTAACAAGCTGCTGTCACTGCGGTGGCTGCATGTTTTTCCAGTGGAATTTTACCCATTAGAAAAGCCAAAGGGCTGACTGCTCTGACAATTATGAAGGGGTTCTGGGGGTTCAGCGTCTGGTCGAGAACATCAGGAACTGTGGAATTCTGTTCCTGTTTCTCCTGAAAGTTAGAAAGGTGACGGGGTTGTAGCTGGTATGACACCTGAAGCTCTGCGTCCGTGGATCGACGTGTCTCAGGGCCGTAAACACACAACCGCGGAGTGTGAGTCAAATCCTGTCATCTCACAAGCCGCGTGCTGCAGGGGCTTCGGGCTGCAAGAGGCTAAATAATGAGATGTGATTGGCTGCCAACACCTGGCCATCAGACCCTGCCCTGAAGCACCCAGAGAAACACATTCAGTGAAAATGACAGAGGGAAAGCTCAGTTCTTACTCTGAGCAAATGTTGATCAGTTATTTAAAAAGGAGGTGTTATTAATTCAAACCTAACTCCAATAAGATTCTACTGGCACGAAAATCAAAATGATTATTTACTGTTGGACTGTGAGGAGTGACTCAGTGATCCCTAACATGACCTCTGACCCTGTGTTGTTGTCGTCGTCCCAGGTTTCTACATGTACATTGAGACTTCGAGGCCGAGGCAGGAGGGTGATAAAGCCCGGCTGCTGTCTCCCACCTTCAACATGAACTCCAAGACCTCCTCCTCCGTCTCCTCCTCCTCCCCCGTCACCAACAACCCCACCTACTGCTTAGCCTTCTACTACCACATGTACGGGAAACACATAGGTGAGCAGGACGTGTCTGAGTAAAGATGTTTAATACCTGGAGAAACTGCACAAAGTAATCAATCAGTGAGATTTTATTTAAAAGAATCTTTCTTTTGTCCAGACTCATACTGTTTAAATGACAAACGTCCCTGGTTCTTAACCCGTTACTGTGTGGTTTCTGTCTGCAGGAGCTCTGAATGCGTTCCTGCGTCAGAAAGGTCAGGCCGTGACGGAAACTCCAGTCTGGAGTCTGACTGGAAACCAAGGAAACAGGTGGATACAAGCCAAGGTCAACATCCACCCAACCTCCGCCTTCCAGGTACAAACCACATCCAGGCTCTGAGACTGGGTCCAGATTTTCAGCCTCTGTACATGAGCACTTTGAGATTAGTTTCATTAACATGATTATTGACGTATCAGATTATCATCACTTCTTTATAAAGAATCATAAAAGGGTTGGAACTGCTGCAGACCAAAGTTATTCTCTTCACACTTGTACAGACAAGCATAAAGACATAACATTATACCAAGCGGTCTCTGATATTGATCCTGAACCTACATGTCCTGTAGTCTTTTGGTCAAGTCACTGCAACAATGAATGATTCTATAAATCAACTAAATTAACAGTGAAGGAGTCTGGAAATGCTATGAATCGCTTTTACTGGTTAGTGCCTCTTACTAAAAACGTCCGAGCGACGCTTCCACTGAATAAATAATTCCGACATGTCTGTAGAAACCTTCGGCTGTGTTTGTCTCTGGTAGATTGTGATGGAGGGAATCCGAGGTTCTGGTATCGAGGGAGACATCGCCATTGATGACATCACCATCGAGGAGGGCGAATGTAAAGATCCCCCACCTAACAGTGAGTACAAACGGACCGTACTCCAGTCTTTTCAGACAACTTGAGAAGTGCAGCTATGGAAGTTGGTGGAAGGAGGCAACATCGTGTTCAGTGATCAGATCTCCATTCTTACATATTCAGCTCTGGAGGTTTCCCCAGATTATTAAAACCTGCATGTGGTTGACTAGCATCACCCGACCCACAGTTTGAGGAAACAGCAGTCTCATTAAAGTCTCTTTCTCTCCCCATACAGATCTGAGGTCAATAGCTCCGCCCTCCTCCCCCCATATATGGCCGCTGTGCATCACTTTCAGTTTGGCTCTGATTGACCGACAGAGATGACCCCCCGACTCCACAGGATGCCGCCACCTTTGATTTTTCTGCCCCCTCCATCACCCCCCACCATTTACCCCCCCTCCCCCAGCTACCAAAGACACAGTCAGAGCTTCAGAGATGGACAGCTGAGACACATGAGATCAAAACTTGTAGACGTGAGGTTTGTTGATATCATTGTGCAAAGTTTAAGGGAGCAGTGCAACACTTTACTGAACATTTGTTTCTTCTGGGTTATCACTTCAGCTTAACACAAAATGGAGGTTAAAAATAATTCAACAACTCCAAGTCGGTGTGATGAGGTTAACTAACCTGTTAACTAACACTAGTCAACAGTCCGTCCCACAGGCAGCTGACTCAGCTCACACACTAACCACTGCTAAAACCACTCACAGTTCATCAGCCGTCAGCCGTCTGACCTGCTGCTTCCTGCTGCTGCTCGTTACTTCTGTGTGGCCCAACATGAGGCCCCCGGGCCGTGTCCATAAATTGCGAACCCAATAACCCCCATCACTTTGTGTTAATGCTGATGGGTCCCGCAACAGTAATTTTCTGTACAACTGTGGTAAAGATGTTTGTGCATGTGCTTCCAGTTCCACATTGAGATTTTTAAAGCAGAAAAACGTGTTCACACAGTTTTATCCATGTGAAATATGTGTTTGCATATTTCTGTCTGTGTGAACAGTTTGTTTTGGAATCTGCAGAATTTGAGTGTGTTTTCCAAATCCACCTCCGTGAACAGAGAGGGTCTAAAGTCCCAAACCAGACAAACTGCCATCAGCACGTCGGCTCCACACTTAATTTCTGCGGCTTTGTGCGTCTGCTTCCAGTTTGAGCTTCGTCACTGAAACTCAACAAACAGTGAAACTTTTGATCATTTGGTTTCAGCTCAAACACAGAAAACACAGAATCCTGCACACTGTCCATCACCTGAGCTCATGTTTTGATTTCTAGTTTATCAGCCAAAATTCACACAAGCTGCACCAATGGAGATGTCCCAACTAATATCTTATCTCTTATCTCTAAGGCTGAGCCCAGCTACTCTGAAAAAAGCTGCTTGTATTTGTGATTTCATTCTTCCAGTCACTAACGCCGGAACGGTTGGAACGTGTGCAAGCTTTGCCTTCAGACATCAGTTAGGGTTGAGATAAACTTGCTGTTTGGAGACATAGCAGAGACAATATCAGCATTATCCGTGTCATTGTAGTTTGTGTATGACAGATTCTCCGATTTTTCTTTGAAGCCACTGCTGAGGTTGTTCTTTGCCTGAGGGGGTTCCCCCCACCAACCTTCAGTCACAGGAGGCAACACTCTTGTTCGCAGGGGGGCACGTCATTTTCCCTACACAGGCCCAGCCCCTCTCACCTTGGGCAAGTGTGGAAAAGAAGAGAGTCTAGCCCCTCTACAGGGGCAGTTCTATGTTATTTTCAGACTGGGCCAACCAGGCCCAGTGGTCCAAGGCCCCACCAGACACTTGCTGTCAAGCTCCCTTCCTGGGTCTGGGTCAGGAGGGGGCCCAGATTCCCTACAAAGAAGCAAGAAAATACAGTTTTTTCAAGGTTTTCTAAATCTCTCTTAGTCTGGTGCTTCCTCTGGGTCCACTTTGCCATGAGAGACCTTACTAAAGAGTTTGCCAACAACATATTGTCCAAAAATCACGGGGACACTCAAACAACGGTTTTAACTTTTCAAATCAATTCAACCTTATTCATATAGTCGAGACTCTAAAGATGTATAGAGAGAACCCAACAATTCCCCCTTGAACAAGCCCACGGAAGAAACCTCCAGCAGAACCAGGCTCAGGGTGGACGGCCATCTGCCTTGACCGGTTGGGGTGAGTGGAAAGCGAAGAGAGAAAAGAAAAGAGCAACAAAAGCAACAGTCTACTTTTGTAGACTTCTAGAAAGTTAAATAAATCTCAAGTGACGGACAGTGTGTGAGAATCTTTGGTGTCGGCGTACAGAGTTTTGGATCCTCAGCACTTTCTGGTGACCTTAAAATCGCAACCTGAAGTGTTTAAAATAGGAAGTTCAATCATTTATTTCCCCTCCGCCCAAGTATGCATTTCATCCATCCCCCCTCCCTTTTTTTAACCCCCCTCCACAGATCAGCAGTACTGTACTGAGAGCTGGAGACAGACATTTTTCTGGAGGGGTGGGTGACTTTTTACAGCGGGTGGAACGAGAGAGCTGTATTTTTAAAAGATGCTTTTACTTTGACATCTCTCTGCGGTGGACTGAAGAGAAGAGTTCAACCTCTGCCATGACATCAAGTGCCTTCAGACTCAGAGGAAAAGACCACCGGGCCGAGGACCGTCCCTCAAATAAAATATACAAACTAAATATTTCTGTCTTAAAGACCAGAGAGAATTACGTGACGAACAGAAACATCTCCTGGTCTGAATATGCAGAGAATCCGTTTTTTACTTTTTTTTTTGTTTGTTTGTTTGTTTTGGGAATAAAAATGTTGACGATGAAGATTCTCGTGTGAAAAAGCAGCAGTGAAGAAGAAGCCATGAACAGGAAACAGACTGATTTTTTATTTATTTATTTTTATTTTTATTTTTTACATTTTTAAAAATAACATGCAATTATATGCTGAGGATCTGCGACTGTCTATTTCAGAATAAAGTGACTTCCTGCTGGAGGATTTTGGCTCCTAGCCAATTGGATTCCTGTATTTGATCTCTCAGAACTATTTTAGTATTTCAAAATAAGAGTTTTAAGAAGGCGGCGGAGAATTTGACGCTACCCGAGACCCTCAGTTACCTTAAACTACAAAAACAGCTGGAACTTTTTGGAAAACAAAAAGAAAAATGTATTGTAAAATCAAATCTTATATTGTTCCTCTGATATTATAAAGACAGAGGGAAATATTTACACTTGTCATGTTTGCTCATTCCATTTGTTGGTTTTGACAAGGGTGGCTTTAGTTCAGGTTTCTGCTTTTTTATTTGTGCTTCTTTGTTTTTAGATATGTGGAAAACCATACATTTTTGTTTTTTAACTTGATGGTTTTATTCAGATACACGTCCATCCATTACAAAAAAGCACAAACAGGCAAATTATTTTAAGTAAACAGTTTTGACTAGTAACACATCTGTTCATGCATACAGTAAATACGGAAGCCCATTTATGCCAAGAAAAGAAAAAAAGAAAAAGTGACACAATTTAAGAGATACAATTTAAAAATCTGAGCCAAAACAAAAGTCTCTGAATATTGAATTAATATCTTCTGAAATAAAAAAAAAATCATTATTTAATTTACTCTCATAATCAAGTGTTTGCTCATCGGTAAAGCATTAACCCCTGGGTTGTTTGTTCAATTCCTCCTGGTCACATTCCAAAGTGTCCTTGTGCAAAACACTGAACCCCAAGTTGCCCCCAGTGTGTGCTACTCACTTGTAAGTTGCTTTGTTGATTCTCCTAAATGTAATTACGCATTGTTAATAGATAAAATTCAGATTAATTTGACTTGCTCTGATTATTTGCAAATTATTAATATATATAAACTCAGTTAAGCTTTTTGTAAAGTCACAGGATAATTTGTGTTCTCCATTTTGACCAGCAGTTTGTCCTTTCTTCATTCCTATGAATACATCAACTGTTTTCCTTTTCCTTGGCATAGATGGACTTCCATACGTTCAGTCAAAGAAAAACCCCGTAACTGCCATTTGATTCACGTGGTTTCAAAATATCTGGTAAAAGATAATTGTGAGAAAACACATTTAAAAATAAAGTTCAGCAACCACCGTGTGTCTGCTGAGATATCAAATCACTCAGTCTTTAAAATGTCTTTCCAAATGACAACGGTTTTATTAGAGATGGTTTCTCCACTACATGGTAATAATAACACATTATTTGAAAAATTGATTTCCATCTCAGCCACTTTTCCAGTGGTTCACTGGTAATAAGCTTTGATTCAGCAGAGAATCCAGACAATGACTTACTCCCACAGATAATTATCAGTTTGTTTAAATGTTTGGGTGACTTCTCTTCTTTCTGCAGGTTTTTCCACTGCAGCTCTTTGTGATGACTGTTTTTATTAGAAGCGTTAGCATCACACCAAAGGGCAACTTCACCATTTTCCTCCCCATGGCTTTAGTTTGGGGTGTAAATTTGAAATAAGCTGCCGTTTAACAAGTAGAAACTAGATTGTTCTGCACTGCTCTCAGAAAACCTTTTCTCAACAATTTAAAGGTAATTTTGTATGGAAACAAAATGAAAGAAGATATGAAATATTATCATTTATTGATTGATCAATTGATTTATGTCCTGGCATACAGTAAATTGTTTTTTATAAAATTGGGACACAATGAAGAAATTTAGCAGATGACAGACAACTGTAGTTTTTTTAAGTGTTTTTCTTATTTATAAACATAAAATTTCTATTACAAAGGTCTATCCATGTTCTAAATTCTTATTTTATTCTGAAATTAATTTTAAAAAATAGAAGTACAGTTAACCTTAACCTAAATGTTTTTCTAAAAGTCAAATAAAAGCAGTGACAAATTCATCTCTCTGCCACTAAGAATGATTTTTGCTATAAAAAGGACAAAACGCATTGGATGCATTTTTAATTTAATAGTTATATTAAATAGTCCAGTACGACAGTATGTGATTTCTCCATTTCACAACAGCATCAGTTGTTTCGGATGTTCAAAGCTTCATCTGACGACTCTCTGCAGTGGAAAAACACCAGGCAGTTTTTTTGGGGGGGGGTGGGGGTGTTAAAACTAAAACTTAAAAAAAAACACTGACTGAGTGGTCTTGTGAAGAAAGATATTTTTTATAACAGATTATTCTGCAATAGATTCTCAGATCAATTGGCCCGACTGACTCTGCGTTTTATTGTAATTATCATTATAATGGTTATGTTAATAAATACACTTCCAAATGCAGCTGTTATTGTTCTGTGTGTCTGTAGTATTTGCATCTGTGTGTGTGTTCACCACACTGTGGGGACCAGCTCCCATCAGTTACAAACTTCTCTCTGCCTCTGAGAAATGTGTGGAAATTGTGGACCTGTGGGTTTGTATTTGATGAGATGATTCAAAGGGCATCTCTGCTCCCATCGCCCCCCAAGTTAGGAATCAACTTAATTTTCAGTTATAGTTTCAGAATTGGCCTCCAACAGAGGATATGAAGGTGATAAAAACTACATTCTCCTCACAAGGGACGAATAGCTTCTTGTTTCTCATTAACCCTGATTGTTTTCATCTGACCCTCCTGGTATTTACGCAGCTCTCCACACCGTTTGCTGCCAGATCATCTCTCCTTCTTCCTCCGTGAACATTCCTGTGCTCATTCCCCTTCCATGTCCTACCTGATCCTCATGTTTGGACAACATGTCTCATGTCTCTCACTTATGTTTTGGTCTGAGGTTTACTTTCCCGTTTGTCTCTGTGTCTAGGTTTTGTCTTTGTTATCGCTGCTTGTTAGGCCCTGGTTTTATGTGTGAGTGTTCATCCTTCAGTCTGTCAGCGCTTTACGTTCAGTTTATTCGTGTTTGCCCTGTAGTTACTGAGTTACTTCCCTCGTACTGTTATTTAGTTTGTCTTTCCCCCCAGTGTGTTTAGGTTCATGTTCTGTTTTACGTTAATTATTACTTCGTGTTTTATTCCTGACCTCCTCCTGAAGTGATTTTGAGTTGTTTACCTTTTGTTAATAAACCCCCCTTTTACATTTCAAACCTCCTCTTGCCTTCTCTTTTCAGGTCCTGCTACAATTAATTATAGACTTAGAAAAGTGTGACAGTGCTCATGTTTCCGCACGCTGGCTCCTGGCAGCACTGTTCTGAATGTATTGGAGCTTTTGAAGGCACCTTCCAGAGATCCCAATGAGGAGTGCATTGCACCTTTTGAGGTGATCCTGGGTGTAAGACAGCTTTTTCCAGGACCTTTGACAGGAATGGAAGTGTTAGTGATTGGACCATAGTTTGCCATAACTTCAGGATCCAGGGAGGTTTTTTTTAGATGTGGTGTAAATATTCAGTTTTCAGTGATGTTGGGACTTGGCCGCTCTTGAGACAGTAATTAATGATGATGGTGATAAGGGGGCTTATGTTTGAGACGTTAGCATTTTCCAGGGGAATCGGGAGAGGGTCCAAGGTGCATGTTGAGGGTCTCATTCTTTGTATGATACCCTCAACTTCTCACTGTGGTAACTGAAAAATGTGACTGACAGCCTTCTGGCCTTGAATTGAGCAGGTCTAGGGGGACTGGAGAGACAGTGAGTAGCGGATGGTGTCCACCTTAGTGGTAAATGTGCAATAAAACTGCTCCTCTGTGTGATTGCTGCTAGTGTGGGTTTGAGGTTTGAGTAGATGATTTATTATGGAACAAAGTTGGTGCTCTGGAGCAGTTTTTTAGATGTTCTCACTGGGCTGTTTTATGGACAGTTAAGTTGGTTGAAACAAAGCGACGCTCGAGGGCTCACTCAGCTGTTTTCATCTGTCACAGCTCACTTGTAAACACGCTGCAGATTTGGAGAAAGTGACCCCTCGTGATCTAACAGGAACGTTGGGCCATTGTTGTAGTAGTTCACTGACTGAGGAGAGTTTTGGGACAATAGAGATTTTTGATGTCAGCATTCAAACGAGAGAGATTTATGTTTCTCAGATTCCTGAAATGGACACAGTGGACACCAGTGATTTAAAGGTTTCAGGTTGAATAAAATATGATCAAACTACCTCCTTAATGCTGACGATTAACACAGCTCTGACCAAACAGAAGTCACCTTTAGAAACCTGATCTTCACTATTTACAATGTGACATGATATAACCAAACTTCCACACTGGCCAGTGTTGGAAATCAGAGTTCTGCTGGTAAATGAAATTTTCTTTTCCTAAAATGCTGAGTGAGTGACAGCACCAAATGAAACCAGCTAATGAGAGTTGGTGAACAGCTCAGAAAGAACTGAATGAGAAACTTCAGCGATTTGGGTGGAAATGACACAGACCTGCCTTATATGACGAGACTGACGGAGCTAAAATAAACCTAATTTAAAACACAGCCTAACATGTTTGGTATCTTTGGAAACTTTTTTAATGCCACTAGAATTTAAAATAAAGTGAGAGTTTGAACAAAAGTCACATGACTTCATACAGATGGAGACAGATGTGTCCTACAGCGGTGCAGTGATGAGGTTGTTATGGATTTACTGTGTCTGAAACCAGCCACAGGTACGAAGCAGTACACACTCCGATTACTGCTCACCTGCAGTTGGTGACATCAACGCTGGGTTTTCACCATCGACAGTACGTACAGATTGATGACTGACAGCTCTTCAACAGTGAATAAACCAAAAATCGTGTGGTCTCTGTCAGTGAATGAGCCAAATGTAAAATCAAGCAAATGTCTCCCAAAAGTGGTTCTGTTCTTTTTGTCAGATACTATCAAACTGCTTTTTGTGCAACTGGTCAATTTTGTGACCAGTTACTTTTTAATTATTAGCCATTGGGTATTTGATGATGTCTCAGTATGATTGACAGCTTTGATTGACAGTCTGTAGCCGGTCAGCTAAAGTCTGACATTAGCAGCAGGTGCTAATGCTGACTGTAACCACACTTTGCATGTGAGTCCTGTCTTTGTGTCACAGCCAACAAACGTAACCAGCTTCTTGTTAAAAACAACTTACTCATCTAGAAGAATAGTTAAGGTGACTGCTGGTTATCATGTAGCTTCCCACTGCGGCTCTTCTGCTCTCTGTGCCTCCATCTCTGGGCTAGAGAGACGCCCTCAACGCTACAGCGCAGAATCTTCTTTTCCTTTGTGCTGTTTCATTTCAGGGGTCTCCACAGCGAATCATGTGCCTCCATCTAACCCCGTCCTCTGCATCCTCTTCTCTCACACCAACTAACTTCATTCCTCCCTCACTACAGATGACACACCGAGTCCCCTCCTACCTGTCTCCCTGATCACATTAGCTGTAGAGGTCCAGTCATCTGGAAGCACTTCCTGACCACCTAGAGTCTGTCTCAGCTCCTCACTGAAAACATTCTTCCTTTTTCAACTTCCACCTCTTCGTCCTCTGCTCTGCCTTTGTCCTCTTCATCTTCCTCACCACCAGCATCATTTTACACACCACCATCCTGTGTTGTCTGGCTACACTCTCCTCTACCAATACTTTGCACTCACTTTCAGCAACATCTACACAAGATGTCGTCCACCTGAGTGCTTCTACCTCCGCTCTTATACGTCACCCTATGTTCCTGCCTCTTCTGGAAGAAAGTGTTCACTACAGCCATTTCCATCCTCTTTGCAAAGTCTACCACCATCTGTCCTTCTGCGTTCCTGTCCTGAAGACCAAACCTGCCCATCACATTCTCATCACCTCTGTTCTCTTCACCTACATGTCCGTTGAAATCTGCACCAATCACCACTCTCTGACCTCTGGGGAGGATCTGCATCACTTCATCTAACTCACTCCAGAATTTCTCCTTGTCTTCTAACTCACATCCTACGTGTGGAGCATAACCACTAACAACATTGAACATCACCCCTTCAATTTCCAGCTTCAGACTCATCAACCTGTCTGATTCTCTTATCACCTCTAGAACATTCCTCACAAACTCCCCTTTCAGGATAACTCCTACTTCATTTCTCTTCCTATCTGACCCATGGTAGAACAACTTGAACCCTGCTCCTAAGCTTCTAGTCTTGCTACCTTTCCACCTGGTCTCCTGGACACACAGTTTATCCACCTTCCTTCTCTGCATCATGTCACCAACTCTCTATCCTTCCCTGTCAGAGTCCCAACATTCAAAGTCCCTGTCAGTCCTACATTCTTAGCTTTACTCTTCTCTTTGTGCCTATGAACAAGCCTTCCTCCTCTCCTTCGACCAACAGTAGCCCTAATCCCATCGGCACACTGTAGGTCAACAGCACCGGTGGCAGTCGTTACCCTGGGCCCAGACCGATCAGGTAAGTCAGAAGACACTGGCTTGTGCCACCTTGTGGTTGCAGAATCTGGTTCCAAAATAGCAACATGGCCACTCCCATAACTGCGGTTCAGTGACGCCCAGTTTGTATAGTGGCAGAAGGTGGGAACATGCCGTCCATTTTTAATATTACATAATGATTAGTTATTACTAAACATTAGTTATCATTAAGAATTTACATCCACCACCAAAAATATTGAACTGTCAATTGACTGAAGCAATTAATAAATAGTAAAAGTAGTAGCTCAATTGAAACTTAAAATGTTGTTGGATAATAATAAATGTAAACAAAGATTTTATAAACAAGAACCTCAAATTATAATGTGCTATGACAACAAAGGCACTCAAACCTCCACAAAGAGACTTTAGGGGTCTTGCTTCTGCTAAGGAAGGCGAAGGGTGGGGGGCCCATTGTCATTTTTGTACAGAGAAATATAATAGTTTTGTTTTCCCATTTTTATTTTCCTTCTTCAGAACTGTGCCCAGTCCTTAGTCTGCCCCTCATTCAAAGGTCCTATTTCTATAGGATCTGTATTGGATCTGTAAATAATATAGTTGCTCCAGCTTCCAAACAACTGCATTATAGTAGAATCCCGAATGATTAGAGGTAAAAAAAAAAAACAGACCAGGGTTTATCCATCTGTAAAAACACTGGATTTTCTTTGTTTTAATGAAGATCCAAGTTGTGGACTCTCAGGTTTGTGTCCTGACTGAGCTGCAGCAGCTGTGGATGATTTGTGTTAGTTAACACAGGAAATAGAATTTATAGTCCTAAGGGATCTGCTTAGAGTCGGACCATTTATCAGCTCTGACACTTTGCTGTTGCCTGAACGTCTTCAGACCGAAGCCGCTGCCGTGTTTATCACTGGCCTTTATTTACTGAATCCAGCCTGGCTCCACAGCAGCCTAATGGCCCCCATTCATCATCCCTCAATTGATTTTCTATTGCAGCTGCAGTGTTTAAGCAGATCAGAACCGGGCCGGTCTATTTTCTGGAGTAGATATAAGTGCGTGCATCAAAACCCTGAGGAGGAAACTGCGGTAATGTGGAGGGTGGAGACTGACTTTTTGATTCCTGTTCCCTTCCATCAGTCCTGGTTCGTGCACTCGTGGTCTCGTGAGAAATGTTACAAAAATCAACTGTAAGCTAAATCTTTGATTGCGGTTTGCCTTTGCACGTTTTCACCAGACTCAACACGCTGGAGCTGTTTCTGGTGTTTTGCATATGTGACTCTGCAGTAGCAACTGTGGCCACACAGTCACCAGAGTTAGGAACTTACATTTTATAACCCGTTTTAAACCCCTTTCATTTTCTGTATTTTATACAGTTTTTGAACATTTAAATAGAAAAGAAAACATCAACATTTTTTACTCATCCTCTATTTGGATTTCATATTTGAGCATTAAAATATGAAACAGACTTGTTAATTAAGGTGGTTGTTATCAATGCTTGTCCTTGTTGGAACCAAGCAGGATGTTAGTCCTTGAGAATTTACCACAGTTTCCCGTCCCCTCTGCTCCAGGCTCCTGTTCTTTGGGCCGCTCCACCAAGTGGGTTCAGCTCATTCAATGTAAATGAAACAAGTCAAAACAGAGTCCGAAATCAGACTGCAGAAGAGTCCTTTGTCCCCCTCTTTGTCTCTGTGACCTCTGAATGTCTCTGCTGAAGTATCTCACCTCACTCCTCAAACATTACTCACACTCACGATTACTCCCGATTTTGATAATCTTCATCTTCAGAGGCAAATATTGTACTTTCATTTAATTTCAGAGAAAACTGTGCTTTAATATTACGATTTATAAATTAAAATATTGAATCAGACTCTATTAGACATATGTATGATCAATTTTCATTCACTTTTCATTTACAAATCCCTATGACTTGCAAGCGCAAACTGCTTCAACTTTTGCGTCAATTAACAGACAACATCATGTGAGGTCATAAAGTGATGCTAACACATCCTGATGTTTTTTCAAAGTCAAAAACCCAAAACAAAACAAAGAAAAAATGGCTTAAATTTTGCTGATAAATGGTCAGTTGATAGAAAATTTGATAATTTCAGCTGCATCCTGGTTGGTTTCTAGGCGTCTGATGGACCTGACATACAGTGTGGGTACAAGGAGAAGGTTAATGAGGAGGTTAAAAGGGGCCACGACCAGGACCGTTAATAAATTGGTGCTTTCATGCAGCCTCATGCCAACAGCACAAACCAGACTGAGTCTTGATTCGACGAACAATCAGCATCAACTTCTTTTATTGCGTCTGATTGTTGAGTCCAGCCAGCAGCTTATTGATGGAGCTCGGAGAAGATAAGACTGTGTCCATGTTCACAGGCTGCAGAAACCAGGGAGAACACTGAGGTCACACAGAACGTTGGCCCAGACTCAAAGTCAGTTCTGTGCAGCACAAGTTTATATACAGTAGATTGAGACACAATGTGTAATTATGTGTCAAAACCAAGCTTGTGATAATAATAGTATCAAGTATAATAACTGATTCACCAGAGGAAAGAAATCAACTGGTAACAGTTTGAATGGAGTTTGGCGACATTTCACATCACACATTCAATAACACTCTGCTTTATGGCGCTTTACAGCAAACCCCATAGGAAATGTCCTGAGTTTAGGAAACGCTGCCTTCAGTGGCATGTTTACAGTCCAGAGACTGGGCCTCAGCAAAACTGTGATGGAGCTTTTTGTTCATGTTTATTGGTTGCATTTAAAGAAAAACAGATCCTCAACATAAATTAATGAAAACAGGATGTATGTTCCCATACAAATCCCAAAATAAAGAACCTTTGAACCTGTGTAGTCTCTCTGCAGAACTTCATTTAAAAAAAGCAAGTTTCTGCATTTCTTCCTAGTGAGAATTATGATGCGATGCCTCCATCTGGTGGATCTCAGTTTAAAGTACGAGCACGAGGGAAAATAAGGCAACGGGAATTGATGAATGAATTAATCAGGCCTTGTTTACACTGCACGTAGCAAAGCTTTGGTGGGGTTTTTAATTCATAAGAAGGTTTGACTGACACTCCGTCAAGTCCTTCTTCGTCCCTGGCTGGATCAAATGGGTTCAGTTTACAGAAAACATGAAGCAGCGGCACTTGTGCTCATGTGGTAAAAAAGGCTATGAATTGAAACAACACCTGCTGAATGGTGTTCACCACTCTGGTTCACAGAGCCACAGTTCAGTGACTGAATGAAACTCAGCTTACTGTCCAGACTGAGAGAAACCCACCACATGTGCTCAGAGTACTACACCTCTGAGCAAAGATACTTTGTAAACATCCACCTTTGTTCTACAGTAATACTAGATTACTACTGCAGTTCACCTGCAGGGGGCAGCGTGCACTAGTCAAAGTCCTGTCTCCTTGTGTGGTCCTCACTCTGCTCTCACCAACATCACTAAACACTCTGGAGGTCATTTTCCAGTAACAAGAAAAAAAAAAAAGAAAAACCAACACACTTTAAATATAGTTCCTAGTACTTTTACATTGAACCGCAGGTTTTAACAGGAAGTGGTCATTGATCCATTTAAGGTCAGTCCATCTTAAGACAGCTCACAGAGTCTCTCGCTGATCTCCCACAGTTTTCGGGCCACGGCGTCATCTCGGCCCCGGGCACAGACCTCCTGTGGGGCGCAGCAGGAGAAATAGCATCCACTCAGAGGTTCGATTCCCTCCTGCAGGGCACAGTGCAGCGTGGTCTGAGCTCCAGCCTCTGGGTCCAGAAAGAGCAGCCGGGCCACAGGCTCGATGAAGACTTTCTGCCACAGACTGACGTGTCTGGACAGCTCTGTGTGGACGATACCTGCAGGAGTACAGAGTGGAGAGACACGTGGTTCAAAGTTGAGGAAGACTAGGAACTGAAGAACCAAAGGCCAGCTGTGGACTCGTCATCACAAAAAATAAGAATAAAAAAATAAATTACACTTGGTAGACGAAGGTTTCACAAGGTAAACACAAAATCACATGACTCTGTAATTACACTGTCTTTAGTTAGTAGGTGGAGTGTCCTACCTGGGTGGACGCTGTAGCAGGTGACGTTGGTTCCTTTCAGCCTCTTGGCAAGTTCATGTGTGAAGAGCACGTTGCACAGTTTGCTGTTGCAGTAGGCCTGGAAGAACTGCCAGCTGTACGTACCTGTGCCCAGGTGTTTGTTCACCGCCAGATCCTAAAAACACACAGAGTACTTCATCAGCACTGGTTCACCGGACGGTCAGCGACGTCACCTGCCTGTCATCCCACACAGGCGCAGTGGACGACATTATCTGTCCAGGTGATGACAGACTGAGGCCTCGAGCTGCAGGTGTTTTCTGCAGTGATCAGGTTTTTCCTGAGTGAGGTAAACATGACGTGTTAAACCTCTACTGATGGGTCAGGTCACATGGGAACTTTTAGCAGCTGTGCAGGGAGAAAGAACGACCCATCGGTGCAGAGGGGGGAGCAGCATCAGTCCTGCTCTATGTAGACCAGGCAGATACTGAGACAAATATGTCCCCAAATATTCAAGCATGTAGCAGAGTTCCTGCAACCGATTATGTGACGCTGCAGCTCTGCAGCAGCAGAAGGGGACGTGCAGGGTTCAGAAATCTCAGACAACGTGTCCGGATTTTTTGTGTCTCTGTGCACAGGCAGGTGTCACAGTTCTTTACATGTGGCCTCAGGGCAGAAGTTGTCTCGTGCGAAGAAAGTGTGTGAGAGTTCATGTGAGTTCACGACACACCTGAAGAACCTGTCACAACACTGAGCAACACAATGTTCTGTTCTGATCGAGTCACATGTCCAAACACTTCACATACTGTAATAACATTTAGGTTACACACCTCAGTGCCTGATCAGCACAAACACAAAGGATTTGTAGTTCGTTCTTCTGTTTTTTGTTACTGGGATGTTGGGTCATCAACTAACTGAACAGTGGACAACTAGTGACAGAAAGTACTGCGCAGCACTGACTGAAGGGTGAACTTCACCTCGAAGTCGATGTGTCCCCAGCGATAGGCCATGGAGGCCAGCGTGACCACTCGCCCTCCTCCCGACTCCTTCAGACGCTCCAACAGCAGGCAGGTCAACAGGAAGTGGCCCAGGTGGTTCACCCCGAACTCGATGCCGAAACCGTCCTCTGTCCGTCCATCGGCCACCAGACCTGCAGCACAGGACAAGATTAAAGCTGCAGGCTGTGTCCAGCTTCATGTTACCTGTGGACAAAGTACTGAGACCGTGTGGTCAACTGTGGGCCTGTTGTGACAGATCAAAAAATTAGTAAACCCACTCAAGTTATGAAACGTCTTAAAAATGCTAATAACGGGATTTATGAGAATATGTGCTGGCAGCCGGCTGAGAAAACTGATATAAATGTCTATAGATAATTGTTCCAGTTATCTGTCCTTTGTTCCACATTTTCTACCGGTTTTTACGGTGAACTTTCTGATCCGAGTCATCTTCTGATTCCAGGAAGACGGAGCCTCATTCACCAGGACAAGTTCTTCTTTGAATTGTAAGAAAGTCTTTCTTGATTCTTGATGTTTTCTTAAACTGCAGAAACTGTTCCCACAGTGATGAAGCCATTAATGCCTCAGGAGAAAAGGGCATGAGAAAATCTAAAGCTGAGGAAGAACCGGACCTCGAACCGCAGGAGCACTTCAGTAATTCTGAAGTGCTGCAAGAAGTCAACAGCGAACGAGCAATCACATACTCATTGTAGTTTCTTTCCTCACCCAGGCAGGATCCATGGTTTGTCCCTGGAATGGTCCAGATCTGGCAGACCAGAAGAAATATTGGAGCCTAAGTTCTTCAGAGCAGCTGGCGAACGAGGCTCCTTGTTGTTTGAACTGACTCAGGTGATGATGATTAAATCCTCAGGTGTGGCAGGTCTCTGGCATTGTACCTGCTGCTCAGTGACACACCTGAATGATGCAGATAACAATGTGTGATCTCAGAGTCCTGGATCTGGTTTTCTCACAAGGTTCCTCTCATAATGAACACGTTCACAGAATGAGACATTTCCATCCAGACGTCAGAACTTTAACCAGATCTCAGAACAATCGGAAAGAAAACGAGTGATTGAGCTTGTTTCCTTCCTCGGCCTCAGGTGACAGGAGACTTTAAGACAGAGCTCCAGAACGGAACAGAACGTTTCTGAGACGCGACAGATTCCACTCAGTCAGTTACATTTTAGAAAGACAACAACTTTTCCACCTCAGCAAAGTCTGTAAGTGTTTGGGGCCAAACACAAACGGTGGCAGACACTCAGAGACGACGTGAAAAACAGTGTGGACTTCAGAGACAAACACCACTATAATCTGTTCTGATAATCAATGCAGAGCAAAGCTGGTCTGTTTGTTGTCCAGAATCTGTGGTCAGACCACATCTACAGCCTCTGCTGCTCTTTACACCACATGTTCAATCTAGTCCTTTTGTGAGTTTCTGCAGCATTTTGTTAAAACGTGTGTCTGTGTGTGTGTGTGTGTGTGCGTGTACCAGCATTGTTGATGAGCAGGTCCAGTCTGGACTCAGATTTCAGGAAGTTTTCAGCAAACCAGCGGACAGACTTCAGACTGGCCAGGTCCAAATGCATATAGACCACATCAGTACTTCCTGTGTCCTGGAAAAACAAGATCCTCATCATTTCTTGCGTCCTCCTGTTTGTTTAAGCTTTTCAAAAAGTGCAGTGACACTAAGCTGCAAATTCAGAAAGAAGCTCTGACTGTGTGCGTCTCATGTACAACTGTCCGTCCTTGTGTCCGTTCCTACCTTTTGTATGTCTGCAATGGTGGCCTGGGCCTTGTCCCGGTTTCGGCAGGCCAGGATCACCCTGGCTCCCTTCCTTGCCAGGTGCAGAGCTGTGGCTTTACCGATGCCGGTGTTTCCTCCTGCAACACGAGCACAGCCACGTGAAACAGTGACGGTAACATAACAGGAACAATGGTGGTGCTCGTGGGTCAGACCGAGCTCCCTCTGACCCGTTTCTGCCGGATTCAGATGCTTCTTCAGCAGCATCACCCCCCAACATTCGAATACGTTTCACTTTAAATGAGCTTCATTAATTTAACGTTTTTATGTGTGATGCATTCAGAGTCACAGCTGTAGAATGAAGACGTTAGATTTCTACACTGATGCACATTTAATGCTTGTTAAAAGATGATGATGATGATGATGATGATGGACAGGCAACCACCTTAAGAGTCAGGAGTGACTGAGCTACCGATCGTTGATTGATAAATCAGATAATTCTTCTCCCTATGCAGCTGGAAATGTGTTTTCACCTGGACTTGGACGTAAATACGCAGCCTGGAAGAATTGTAATGATTCTAAAGATTCAAACCATTTTCAGCTTCTGAGTTTGGACTTTATACGCTGCCAACAGAAGACTTTTCGTTTTTATTATTAGAAACAGTAAAAAGTTGTCAACTTCATGGAAGTTTGTAATTAACGTTTACACAGTTTTTATGATTATTTTTTAAACCGAGAATAAAACAATGACGTGTTTTTGATCATTTCATTTACTGTTTTCTTTCCCTTAAACGAGCTGAGCAGCAAACTTAACATGTATCAGTTCACACTACGTTCATGGAAACACTTTCTCACTGTAGAAGCAGAAGAGGTGCTTTGATTTTCTGAAAGTAAAGTTTAACATGCTGATTTGATTATTATGTGCTCAGATTCAAATGAATCGTGTCTGAACTGGTTAAACCGTAACCCCGCCCCCTGAGGCTCACCTGTGATGACCACCGTCTTTCCGGCGACCGCCGCGTTCCCTTTACATTTGGACCTTTTGAAGAGGGTCTGAGTGAGGGCGATGTAGCCCCCCAGCAGCACGCCGGCCAGCAGCAGCAGGTGAAACATAGTTTGCCGCGGCACGTGGACAAGCAAACCTGAGAATCACGAGCTGAGCGCTCTCATTTATACACCTGGAGGGACTCACCTGTGGGACCTGTTCCGCAGGTGAGACACAATTCGTCCCGGTGCGACCGGTTTTGAACACTTTTCTCGTCGATCAGTGCTGACGTTCAACTGAAACTTGTGGTTCTTTTACCTTTTACCTACTGACTGGTATTGAAGTGGCTGGAAGTCAACGTCCTGACAAGCACTTCAACATACATCACCTACAGATTGTGCTGATTGCTGGAGAATCAATGTAGCCTCAGTACATGTATCAGAAATATCATAGTATATTTTGCATATTGAAAACATACAAATCTCATACACTGTGTGCATATATTTATACGATGTACACGTCACACAATATGTGAAAAGGCAGAGACTGAGTTATTGTAAAACCTTTATTATCTCTTACTTAGTATCTTATAGCTGTGGGAACTTTGTAGAGTTTGTTTAATGACTAACAAAACCCTGATTTGTGGTTTGTTTTTAGGCCAAACCACAGAAACTCTCGCTGAGCTCCCACAGCTTCTTGGCCGCTGCGTCGTCTCTCGCCTTGGACTTGATGTTAAGCAGCGGTGCACAATGGGTGAAGTAGTGGCCACTGAGGTGTTCGATGCCTTGCTCCAGGGCACAGTGGAGCGTAGTCTGAGCTCCGGATTCAGCGTCCGTGAAGAAGAAGAAAAAAAGTGGTGAGAAGAGCAGTTTCCACCACAAGCTTGAGTAACGACTAATATCTGTCTTTATGGCTCCTGGAGAGAGAAAAATAAACCAAACATTTAACTAAGTCAAAACCTTTTAGACAATGATTAAAAATATAAGTCACAACTATGAGATTTGGAAATAAGCTGAGATATGTAATTATACTTTTTCAGCAGTAAAATGTATGATCTCATAATTGTGCCTTCTCAATTGTTATTTTATGTTTTATGTTACATTTTAAAACAATGGCTGATTATGTCCTACTTTGAACTTCATAGTTACAGGCAAGCTTTTCATTTATGCTTTTATGATTTTCTGCAAGAGGAAAACTGTAGTTAAGATAGATTAAGGTGTGAAGGTAAATGTCTACTGACCAGGGTGGAGGCTGTAGCAGGTAACGTTGGTGCCCTGCAGCTTCTTAGCGAGCTCGTAGGTGAAGAGGATGTTGCACAGTTTGCTGTGACAGTATTTCCTGAAGAGCTGATAGTTGCTGTTGCCAGAAGCCAAATCTTTGTGAGTAGTCAGACAGTTGAAATCCACATTCCCTATCTTGTAGCCTCTGGAGGACACGGTGACCACACGGCTCGGCCCGCTCGCCTTCAGAAGATCCAGCAGCAACACCGTCAAAAGGAAGTGACCCAGGTGATTGACGCCAAAGATCATCCCGAAGCCATCGTCTGTCGTTCCATCGCTTATCAGACCTGCAGTGATGAAAGCTCAGGAATGATAAAGTGCACAAGAATACTACATACTACTACCAACATACTACTACCAACATACTACTACCAACATACTACTACCAACGTACAGCAAATGTATGAACTTTACAAATATTGAATTCTACTTTACTGTAACCCTACGGATAATTATTTCAACAGGCTGATTCTTATTAAGTACTTAGAAAAATGAGGTGTATGGCTGCAGGGCCTGACCTGCGTTGTTGATGAGGAGGTCCAGCCTGGACTCCTTCCTCAGGAAGTTTTCCACAAAGGAGCGAACAGACTTCAGACTGGCCAGATCAAGCTGCATGAAGATCACCTGGTTGTTCCCAGTGTCCTGATGTCAAGAAAAAGGTTCAAGATTCAAGATTCAAAGTGTTTATTGTCATATGCACAGATAGAACGCATGTTTCCCTGTACAATGAAATTCTTACTTTGCCCTCCACTCTAAATGTCACACAGTAAGTAAAATGAGAATTGACAAAAAATAGAAATAAAATAAAACACAAATAAAATAAAAATAAGAGCAAACAAAATAAGAGCAATAAGGCAATAAAGGTGAGGTGGTGACATTCTCAGTGTGGTAGTGCAATTCTGAAAACAATTAGTGTGCAAATACAAAATCTGATTGGTAAGCAGTTGTGTCCATGTAACAGTTATGTTATGTTCATGGTTGCAAACTCCTGTCAGCTGTTTAGGAGTCTGATGGCAGACGGGAAGAAAAAGTTCTTCAGCCTTGAGGTCCTGCATTTCACACTTCTGTACCTCCGTCCTGAGGGTAGAAGTGTGAACAGTCCGTGCTGGGGTTGGGAAGGGTCTTTGAGTATGGACGCAGCTCTCCTGTGGACTCTGCGGTGGTAGATGCTCTGCAGAGAGGGCAGTGGAGTCCTGGTGATCTTCTGTGCAGTCTTCATCACTCTCTGCAGGGGTTTGGTCCATGGCAGTAGTGCTGCCGTACCACACCGTGATGCAGTTGGTCAGGACACTCTCAATGACGCAGCTGTAGAAGTTGCTGAGGATCTTAGGCAACATGCCAAACTTCCTCAGCCTCCTCATAAAATACAGCCGCTCTTGGGCCTTCTTGACCAGCTGCGTGACGTGAGGTGTCCAAGTGAGGTCCTCAGTGATGTGGACACCCAGGTATTTAAAGCTGCTCACCCTCTCCACTTCGAGCTCCCGGATGAACAGTGGCTGATGCGTTCTCCTCTCCTTTCGCATGTCCACTATCATTTTCTTCGTCTTGTCCGTGTTGAGGGTGAGGTTGTTGTCTCCACACCATGACACCAGACTGGCCACCTCCCTCCTGTAGGCTGCCTCGTCACCGCCAGCAATGCGTCCTATCACTGCAGTGTCGTCCACGAACTTCAGGATGATGATGTCCTTGTGGGAGGCGACACAGTCATAGGTGAACAGGGTGTAGAGGATGGGGCTGAGTACACAACCCTGTGGAGGCCAATGTTTGTGATGAGTCTGGCTGAAGTCCTGTTACCAATCCTGACAGACTGAGGCCTGCCAGTCAGGAAGTCTAGGAGCCAGTCACAGAGGGTGGGGTGTAGACCAAGTGTGGACAGTTTGTGGGTGAGTTTGTGGGGGAGTTTGTGGGGGATGACCGTGTTGAAGGCGGAGCTGTAGTCTATGAAAAGTATCCTCAGGTATGAGTCCTTATTTTCCAGGTGAGAGACGGAGTAGTGGATGGCAGCAGCAATGGCATCTGAGGTGGAGGTGTTGGGCCGGTAAGGATACTGCAGGGGGTCGATGGTGTCTGGTATGCTGCTCTGAATGTGGACCAGCACCACTCTCTCGAAACACTTCATCATGATTGGAGTGAGTGCCACTGGCCTGTAGTCATTCAGGCAGGTGGGTGGGCTCTTCTTAGGCAGGGGGACGATGGTCGTGGTCTTAAAGCACAAAAGAACGGTGCACTGGCTGAGGGAGAGGTTAAAGATGGAGGTGAGAACGTCAGCAAGCTCGTTGGCACATGCTCTGAGGGCTCGCCCAGGAATGTTGTCTGGACCTGCTGCTTCCTCAGAGCTTTGTGTACCTGGGTCATTGAGACAGTTGGTGGAAGGGAGTGGGGTTGAGTGGTCCAGGTGTGTGTGGGCCCCCTCTCTGCAGTGTAGCTGGCGCCCTCAAAGCGGGTGTAGAATGTGTTGAGGTCGTCTGGCAGGCTGTCTGTTGAGGTGGTGATGTTGGTGGTGGTGGTCCTGTAGTCTGTGATGTGCTGCAGTTTTTGCCACATCCGCCCTGAGTCAGCAGTAGAGTAAAAGCTGTCCAGCTTCTGCCTCTTGGCCGCTGTGATGGCTTTTCTCAGTCCGTACTTCGCAGCTTTGTACTCGGTCTCATTGCCTGATCTAAATGCAAGAGAGCGAGCACGCAGCATGTGACGTACCTGACTGTTTATCCAGGGCTTCTGGTTTGGAAACTTCCTGATTTGTATGGTGGGCACGATGTTATCAACACAAGTGCTGATGTACCCAGTCACATACTCAGCATAATCCTGTACGCTGATGGAAGAGTCCTCCAGAGTGGGTGCAGCTTTAAACAAATCCCAGTCTTACAGAGAAAAACAGTCCTGCAGGGTGCTCTCAGTCTCTGGGGTCCAGAGTTTAACCTGTTTGGTGACAGGGTGTGTTTGTTTCAGTCTTTATCTGTAAGCAGGGTACAGGAACAAAGAGATGTGGTCTGAGTGTCCGAAGTGGGGGCGGGGTGCAGCCCTGAATGCACCACGTATGTTGCTGTAAACATGGTCCAGAGTGTTCTTATCACGGGTGGGAATGTCCACATGCTGGTGGTAACATTCACCCAGAGAAACCACAGGCGGCTGATGTGTTTGCTCTTGTAAACACATTTGACCAGAGTCTGGTCTCCACTCCTCCGACCCACAAAGCTGGCAACAACCTCGACCTCCTCCTCACCCGGAACTGCACCACAGACAACATCTTGGTCACTCCTCTGCATGTATCGGATCATTTCTTCATTCAACTCACAGTCTTTATCCCTAGACCTTCGCAATCTCCTCCCACACTTGTAACATTTTGGCGCAACCTCAGGTCTCTCAACCCGGATCGATTCTCCTCGCTGGTCTCCACAACTCTGTCCCCAACACAGGACCTCTCCATCTGCGATGCAGATGCAGCCACAGACAGTCTTTGCAATACACTTTCATCATGTCTGGATTGTCTCTGTCCTATGTCTTCGAGACCCGCTCGTCTCTCACCTTCTAATCCGTGGCTCACTGACGGGATCCGTGAACAACGCACCACGCTCAGGAGTGCTGAGAGGAAGTGGCGCAAATCCAAGACATCATCTGCCTTTGCTGAGTATCAGAATCTCCTTGGACCTTTTTCTCACAGTGTCACCAGGGCAAAGATCAACTACTACCAGGAGAAGCTCAGCAACACCTCGGACACCAGAAAGCTGTTCTCCACTTTTAAATCACTCATCTACGCACCTTCACCTCCGCCATCTACTTCTCTCACTGCTGACAACTTTGCCAACTTTTTTACCAACAAGGTGGCAGCTATCAGCTCACAGTTCTCTCCTCCAGCACCTCCTCAAACTTCTTCCAACACTGCACTGCTCTCATCATTTGCAATTCTGACTGAGGATGACGTATCCACCCTCCTCCTCTCTAATCATCCGACCACCTGCACTCTGGATCCAATCCCTTCCACTCTTCTTCAAGCAGTTGCACCTGCACTAATGCCAGCTATTACACAAGTCATCAACACATCTCTCAAAACAGGGACTTTTCCAACCTCTTTCAGGCCCAGATTACCCCACTGCTCAAGAAGCCTTCTCTTGATCCCTCTGTAGTGGTGAACTACAGACCTGTCTCCCTCCTTCCTTTTCTGGCCAAGACTATGGAATGAGCAGTCTTCAACCAACTCTCAGACTTCCTTTCCAAGAATAACCTCCTCGATGTCAACCAGTCTGGCTTCAAGAGGGGTCATTCCACGGAAACGGCACTCCTGACTGTTGTGGAATATCTTCGAGCTGCAAAAGCCACAGGTCAATCATCTGTCTTAATTCTACTTGATCTATCATCAGCCTTTGACACTGTGAACCATCAGACCCTCTTGTCCACACTCTCTGACTTGGGCATCTCTGGATCAGCTCTAGACTGGCTTTGTTCTTACCTATCAGGACGAAGCTTCAAGGTATCCTGGCATCTTTCTCACTCATAGCCTCTCTACCGGTGTGCCGCAGGGCTCAGTTCTTGGTCCTCTCCTCTTTTCTATCTATACTTCATCACTAGGTGCCATCATTCACTCACATGGTCTTTCCTATCACTGCTACGCTGATGACACACAGCTCTTCCTGTCCTTTCCACCGGACGACTCCACTGTCTCATCGCGCATTTCTGCCTGTCTCTCAGACATCTCAGCCTGGATGAGTGAGAGACACCTTCAACTCAATCTCTCCAAGACCGAAGTCCTTGTCTTCCCAGCCAGACCTTTGATGCAACACAACATCAGCATCAACATTGGTTCTACAGTGATTGTCCCCACTAATTCGGCCAAAAATCTGGGGGTCATCATCGACGACCAACTGAGCTTTAAGGACCACATCTCCTCAATCTCTAGGGCAGCAGATTTGCTCTTTACAACATCAGGAAGATCAGACCCTACATCACGGAATATACAACCCAACTCATTGTACAGGCGCTGGTCACATCTCGTCTTGATTACTGCAACGCTTTGTTGATGGGGTTACCGATATCCACAATCAAACCCTTGCAGATGATCCAAAATGCGGCAGCTCGCCTCATTTTTAATCATCCAAAAAAGACCCATGTCACACCACTTTTTAGATCTCTACACTGGCTTCCTGTTGCTGCTCGCATCAGGTTCAGAGCTCTGTCTCTTGCTTACAGGGTTGTTAACTCGACAGCTCCCAGCTCGGCCGCTGCGGTCTGCCAACGAACGACGTCTGGTGGTCCCAGCACCGCATAGAAGACACAAAGCAAAACTGTTCAGCGCAATGATCCCACGATGGTGGAACGAGCTACCAAACGCTGCACGCTCAGCTGATTCTTTTCCAATATTCAAAAAACTGCTGAAAACTAAACTCTTCCGCATCTTCCTATGCACTTAAAATCTTTAAAAAAAAAAAAAAAACCTTTCTGCTTTCTTGCACTTGCATCTCGTGAACTGTGAACACTTTTCTGATAGGACTTTGCTTTGATGTTTTCTCCTTAACTTAGATTTTTGCTGCCTTGTACCTCACTTGTAAGTCGCTTTGGATAAAAGCTTCTGCTAAATGACTAAATGTAAATGTAAATGTAAATGTAAATTTGGGGAAAACAGTCCGTAAACTACACTGGTTGAAGTCGCCAGCAACAATAAAAACAGCGTCAGGATGAGCCGTTTCTAACGCGCTGATGACGTCATGGAGTTTGCTGAGTGCTACGTGGAGTTAGCTCGCGGGGGGATGTAAACAGCGGCCAAAAACACAGCAGTAAATTCCCTCGGTAGATAATAAGGAGGCACTTCAGCAGTAGAAACTCCACATCTGGCGAACAGTAGTGATGGGCGATACCAGTGATTTCAGATTCGATCCGATACCAAGTAATACCTTAGCTAGTATCGCGATATCGATCCGATCCCATTTCCAGAGTGTTATGTTAATTCTGTCATCTGATCACGATGAAACACAATCACGTGAGCCCTTACAGGGAATAATTAAAAACATTAAAACGACAGCAAAATCATTGTTCAACCTATTGGCATTTTTAACATTTTCATTATTTTAAATAAAACGTATTAACGTTCTGACTTATCTCCATGACAACAGCATGACACTTTCTTTATCAGGTGAACAGTTTATGTCACCTTATATCCATGACTCGCCCTCATCTACATGTATGTCTTATATACCCATCTGTATTTCCTTCCCTTTGCTTAAAACCAATTATGGATTAGACACACTTTGCCTATTTCTACAATTCTCTTGAAGCAGAACGTTCGTAGCGAAATAGTCCGTGAATAAATATGATACATTTCGCTCCGAAATGCTGCCTGTGTTTGGAGGCGGAGCCGCCAGCCGGCCGAGCACGTGTCGAAGAAGTTTAGTTGAAGATTGTGGCTCATGGGGCGGATCGGCGGAAGGAAAAGTAGTTCCTATGCGGTGCATCACAAATAATATACAAATTGATGTAGAAGGAGCAGAAAACATTCGGATATGACTGCAGAGAAAATATGAATAAATAAACAGAAAATATCGACATTTTAACTTGAGAATCGATATTTAAAAATTGGCCATCGAGATCGAAATATCGATATTTTGGTATCGATCCGCCCATCACTAGCGAACAGTGTTCACCCACCGTCTGTATATCTCCACACCACGAGTTGTTGACAAACACACACACACCTCCCCCTTCAGTCTTACCGGACGCGGCCGTTCGATCGCCTCGGTGAACAGAGTGAGTCTGTAGCTGAATGGCTTCCTCTGGGACTTTGTCTGAGAGCCAGGTCTCGGTGAAAATCAGGGCGCAGCACTCTCTGGTTTCCCGTTGGGTTGTAATCCTGACTCGTAGCTCGTCCAGTTTGTTTTCCAGGGACCGTACATTCGCTAGCAGGAGACTCGGCAGCGGTGGTCGGCTAGCGCGAGCTTTTAGCCTCGCATGGAGCCCTCCCCTCTTGCCTCGCTTCGTCACCGTCTGCGAAGCGCTCTCCTGGGGTCAGCTAACTCACTCGAGCCCGGTGCTTCATGGCCTCCGGGGTGGTAACGGTGGTGACTCTGGGAGCGAACAATGAGTTGTAGCTCCAGCGGAATAAAACTAGCAAAGTCAGTGTGTTGTGAGTTGGCGATGTCCAGTTATGCCTGTCGGTTGTATGTTAGCAGTGCATGACATTTGTGCACCGCAGAAAAAACAAGAAACACACAAAAAAGCAGGAAAAGGCGCCATGTTGGAACCGTTTAGACACTAACAGGATGGTTTTGTGCATTTTCTGCTCCCTTGTTGTATTTGTTTAAAACTAATATCCTTAACAAGCTGATGAGCCTGTGTTTGTGAATACTATCACACTCTGTTCCCCAGACAAGAAAATGTCTTATTAACTAAGGCAACAACTGAACAGACGTTAAGCCACAGTCTAAATCAATGCAGCAAGTTTCTGGCTTCTACCTTGATGATTTCCTGGACGGCAGCCTCAGCTCGCTGTCTGTCCCTGCAGGCCAAGATCACCCTTGCCCCTCTTCTGGCCAGGTCCTTTGCTGTGGTCAAACCGATGCCAGTGTTTGCTCCTGGAGAGGATGAGCAGAGTTATGGAGGCTACGTTTTCGAAATGTGGCTGAGTCCTCTAGCTCTGATAACTGGATCTGCAGAGTCACAACTACAGTAACATTAACTGCACTTTGATATATTTATCATTGTACCATCTTTGACTTTCTGTCATAACTGCTCATTGCACTGCTTACTAACGATGTACTGGGCTTGTTTTTATCCATTTTTCCATTTTTTTATTTTTGCTAATTTGTATTGACGGATGTCAACGCTGTGTGGTTCCTTCCCTTCTCCTTTGCTTGTGAACTGAGACTCACCGGTCACGATGGCTGTCTTCCCGTGTAGCTTTGCTGTACTTTTACACCTGGGCAGCTTGAGGACAGTCGTGTGGAGCAGGAAATAAACTCCGATTAACAGAGCTCCCAGCAGCAGCAGCTCCAGCAACATTCTGTCTGCAAACACACCAAACTCCACACACTGAATGACTGAGACCTGCAGAAGTTTTCGTGTGAGCAACTGTGTTTGTGTGGACTTTGTGACAGTTGAGTAACATTTTGTATGAGCAGCTCCACCTTTTCTCCTCCCGCAGCCGGGCTCAGCTTGTCCTGACTGTTAGTCCTGTTTAATGTAGCAGGTTTGCTTCAGCATTTCACACCAGAATCTCCCGGGGAGATGGAAAAAGGCAAGCGAAAAGTCCTTCAGTGGAGACACGAGTAAATAAAAAAGGTGATCAGGATCTTTTTGAGGCAGCTGCTTATGAATTGTTAACATTCACAGACACACAGCCCATTGTCTTAAAGGCTGACGCACAACTGCAGCGCCACCTGGTGGCTGTGCGTAAAGCTACAATATGAAAATGATGCAAGAGGCTCATCCTCCAAATCAATCTGTTCTGCTCCGTCTGGACCTCCCTCACTCTGCACAGCCCTTCAGGTATTATTCACTGGGCTGCAAACTTAGTAATGAAGCAGAAATTGATGAAAAATCCGAGGGGTTCTAAAATGTTTAATGAAGCAGTAAACACATTTCTGCCACATAACGGATGATGGATTTATTGCCACTTTACTGGTGAAATAACCATAATTCTACATTTAAGGCCTTTAAACTATAATGAAACCATATGAAGAAAGAACACACAGCAGTTTTTTTTTTATTTTATACTCAACTGAACTATATTGTTCAATGCTCATATAATGAGCTTTTTTTAAAGAAACCTAAACATGACAAACATTGCTCCCCCCACTCTGCCCCAGGATGCCAGGAGCACAGGTGATCCACAAGTGTCACCCAGCTCTGTGCATGCAATGCACAATGCAGAGATAGCGAGCTGAGCGCTCTCATTTATACACCTGGAGGGACTCACCTGTGGGACCTGTTCCGCAGGTGAGACACAACTCGTCCCGGTGCGACCGGTTTTGAACACTTCTCGTCGATCAGTGCTGACGTTCAACTGAAACTTGTGGTTCTTTTACCTTTTACCTACTGACTGGTATTGAAGTGGCTGGAAGTCAACGTCCTGACAAGCACTTCAACATACATCACCTACAGATTGTGCTGATTGCTGGAGAATCAATGTAGCCTCAGTACATGTATCAGAAATATCATAGTATATTTTGCATATTGAAAACATACAAATCTCATATACTGTGTGCATATATTTATACGATGTACACGTCACACAATATGTGAAAAGGCAGAGACTGAGTTATTGTAAAACCTTTATTATCTCTTACTTAGTATCTTATAGCTGTGGGAACTTTGTAGAGTTTGTTTAATGACTAACAAAACCCTGATTTGTGGTTTGTTTTTAGGCCAAACCACAGAAACTCTCGCTGAGCTCCCACAGCTTCTTGGCCGCTGCGTCGTCTCTCGCCTTGGACTTGATGTTAAGCAGCGGTGCACAATGGGTGAAGTAGTGACCACTGAGGTGTTCGATGCCTTGCTCCAGGGCACAGTGGAGCGTAGTCTGAGCTCCGGATTCAGCGTCCGTGAAGAAGAGGGTGACAGGTAGACCCAAGAGGACCCTCAACCACGGGCTTGAGTAACGAGCGAGTTCTGTCTTTATGGCCCCTGGAGAGAGAAAAATGACTTAAACATGTAACTAAGCATTTAATTTGTATGTGTGGAAAAACCATTTGTGTCTGATAAAATGCAGGGAATAACAATAAACAGTGCAAAGTGTGACTCATTATCAACTGCTAAAACAAAATATTAGAAGGTTTTAATGATATTCGTGGGTGTTTATTTTACACATTAAAGGATGAGGACCACTGACGCACAGCAACATTTAGAACCCATTTATACGAAATCATAAATTAAAACAAAGATGGAAGAATCCCCAGGTGTGAAGGTAAATGTGTACCGACCAGGGTGGAGGCTGTAGCAGGTAACGTTGGTGCCCTGCAGCTTCTTAGCGAGCTCGTAGGTGAAGAGGATGTTGCACAGTTTGCTGTGACAGTATTTCTTAAAGAGCTGATAGTTGCTGTTGCCAGAAGCCAAATCTTTGTGAGTAGTCAGACAGTTGAAATCCACGTTCCCCATCTTGTAGCCTCTGGAGGACACGGTGACCACACGGCTCGGCCCGCTCGCCTTCAGAAGATCCAGCAGCAACACCGTCAAAAGGAAGTGACCCAGGTGATTGACGCCAAAGATCATCCCGAAGCCATCGTCTGTCGTTCCATCACTTATCAGACCTGCAGTGATGAAAGCTCAGGAATGATAAAGTGCACAAGAATACTACATACTACTACCAACATACTACTACCAACGCACAGCAAATGTATGAACTTTACAAATATTGAATTCTACTTTACTGTAACCCTACGGATAATTATTTCAACAGGCTGATTCTTTTTAAGTACTTAGAAAAATGAGGCGTATGGCTGCAGGGCCTGACCTGCGTTGTTGATGAGGAGGTCCAGCCTGGACTCCTTCCTCAGGAAGTTTTCCACAAAGGAGCGAACAGACTTCAGACTGGCCAGATCAAGCTGCATGAAGATCACCTGGTTGTTCCCAGTGTCCTGATGTCAAGAAAAAGGTTGGAAACCGTTTAGACACTAACAGGATGGTTTTGTGCATTTTCTGCTCCCTTGTTGTATTTGTTTAAAACTAATATCCTTAACAAGCTGATGAGCCTGTGTTTGTGAATACTATCACACTCTGTTCCCCAGACAAGAAAATGTCTTATTAACTAAGGCAACAACTGAACAGACGTTAAGCCACAGTCTAAATCAATGCAGCAAGTTTCTGGCTTCTACCTTGATGATTTCCTGGACGGCAGCCTCAGCTCGCTGTCTGTCCCTGCAGGCCAAGATCACCCTTGCCCCTCTTCTGGCCAGGTCCTTTGCTGTGGTCAAACCGATGCCAGTGTTTGCTCCTGGAGAGGATGAGCAGAGTTATGGAGGCTACGTTTTCGAAATGTGGCTGAGTCCTCTAGCTCTGATAACTGGATCTGCAGAGTCACAACTACAGTAACATTAACTGCACTTTGATATATTTATCATTGTACCATCTTTGACTTTCTGTCATAACTGCTCATTGCACTGCTTACTAACGATGTACTGGGCTTGTTTTTATCCATTTTTCCTTTTTTTTATTTTTGCTAATTTGTATTGACGGATGTCAACGCTGTGTGGTTCCTTCCCTTCTCCTTTGCTTGTGAACTGAGACCCCACCCCGGGACCGTGAATGTGGAAGGGTTGTAGTTGTACAGTCACCAACAATTAGTAGCCGTTGTCATGAAGTTTTATCTGAATCTTTACTTGGATTAGTGTCAGCTTGTAATTTGGTGGCTGAAATTGTGAAACAAACACCATTAAATCAAATGAAAACCAGTTAAAACAGTGATAGAGGAATTTTTGTTTCTGTCCCTGTTTTCTCAGTGATGAAAATTTCCATTTCTGCCAATGAAGCTGACTAATCTCTGATATTTCCCAAATCAACAAATGACCCTTGAAGTGTTTTAAAGTCTCTCCTGGAGTAGCTGTTGTACATTCAGAAACCTTTTCTCTCTGTCCAGCCCAGCTGCTGTCCTCATTCTCCTGTGCAGCAGTTTGCTCTGCTGGCTGTGGACTCACCGGTCACGATGGCTGTCTTCCCGTGTAGCTTTGCTGTACTTTTACACCTGGGCATCTTGAGGACAGTCGTGTGGAGCAGGAAATAAACTCCGATTAACAGAGCTCCCAGCAGCAGCAGTTCCAGCAGCATCCTGTCTGCAAACACACTGAATGACTGAGACCTGCAGAAGTTTTCGTGTGAGCAACTGTGTTTGTGTAGACTTGGTGACAGTTACGTAACATTTTCTATGAGCAGCTCCACCTTTTCTCCTCCCACAGCCGGGCTCAGCTTGTCCTGACTGTTAGTCCTGTTTCATGTAGCAGGTTTGCTTCAGCATTTCACACCAGACTCTGCCGGGGAGATGGAAAAAGGCAAGCGAAAAGTCCTTCAGTGGAGACACGAGTAAATAAAAAAGGTGATCAGGATCTTTTTGAGGCAGCTTCACAGACACACAGCCCATTGTTTTGAAGGCTGACGCACAACTGCAGCGCCACCTGGTGGCTGTGCGTAAAGCTACAATATGAAAATGATGCAAGAGGCTCATCCTCCAAATCAATCTGTTCTGCTCCGTCTGGACCTCCCTCACTCTGCACAGCCCTTCAGGTATTATTCACTGGGCTGCAAACTTAGTAATGAAGCAGAAATTGATGAAAGATCCGAGCCAGTCGGAGAATCGGGGTGATGTGTAATATTTTACTAGTGCTAGTAGTAAATTTAGAGTCTTGCAGCCGAGCTTTGGACAACTTAAAGGCGGTTTAGTTCTGACACAGGCAGGTAAAAAAAACTGGCACAGATTGCAACACAGTTTTCCCAGGCATGCAAAACTCCACATAACACCGGTCCCAAGCCTGGATAGGGGCGTAAACTACTCATGTCAATCAACAGGCGGAACCGGTTCTGCTGTGGCGACCTCTGATCCCAGGACCAGCTGATCTTTTTTTGTGTGACGCTCCAGTGACATAGCTGAGTCAAAACAACACCCAGGTTCCAAAGACTCGTCTGGAATGAGAGGCCTAGGGTAAAGGTATTGTCTTTAATCCCAGGAATCCTGTTTTGAATGATTCATGTCTCAGTCTTATCTGACTTTCAGTGTAAAAAGTTCGCACGTAGCCTTTGCGTAATGCTGATCAAGCAGCTGATTAACTCCGACTCCTTAAATGAGCAGTACAGCTGCATAAAGATAATAAGAAACACCTTCACATTTACAGATCGCTGCAAGATGGTGCCTGTTGCACGTTGTGTGCGTTTTTCATGTATGTCGTCATATCAACGCTGTCGCTTAATGACTGTGTCTGTGAAATATGACCATGGGTCTTTGTTTCGCATCAAAGTGTCTATTGAAAGTCCCTCTGAAACCTGGGAGGACTACAGGCCAACCTTTCCGCCCTCTCTCCTCACCTGAGTACCGGTTTCTACTCGTGACATGACAAGAAATCTCGGAGACAGGGACAGAGCTGGCACACCGGCTAAAAAGAGGCGAGCTAAGAGTCTCTGCTTCTGTCGCCATGAACATACCAGGTGGGTTGTGTCCGTTCCCCTTCAGGAAGCGACGGGTTCTCCGCTGTTTACCTGTTGCACTTTCATCTCTGTCTACAGTGGGTGGGATTAGGAAAACAAGGGGACCACAAGTCAAACAAAGCAGGGCAATAAGACACGAGAAATTATGTTCGAAATCAAAACAAAACCGATTACATTTAGATAAAAATATCAAACAGATAAAAACTATGGATGAATTAAACAGGAAATGAAATTTACTGAAAATGGAAAAAGTTCATGCTACAGTGATATCAGATCATGAAAGTAGGTTATTTAAGCAGCCGCGTGCAATGATATTTCCTTCATCTCAAACAATTTATTGAAACACAAGTTAACACAGTGGTGAGTTTGCCACAACAAAACATGTCAATCTCTCAATAACTTGTCAATTGTTAGGCGTCGTCTTGGTCTCCGGATGTGTGAAGCGCGATGAAGAGGACGGTTTAAATACAAACAGAACATTTAGTGGTCGAATCGTGGATCAGACACTTGTTGGGATTTTGCAGTTAATCACCTTGTTAGAGAGCAGCGTGACACGCAGTACGTAACTACTGAACAGCTGGACATGTGCATTCAGAAGTTTCGAGAAGGTCAAATTAAGTTCACCTGTTAAGGTTATAGCGTATTTTAGGTTAATTCTGACATTTCACCCATAAGTGGAATATTTCTAACTTTTTGTGAGTAGTTTGTATCTAGATGTAAATATCATCAAACAAAAGCTAAAACTCTGGACTTTTATCTGATTCCATGTTTCGATCCTAAACCCAAATGTCATTGTACAGTTAAAACTAATGAATGTAACTTTTATATGCACAACATGCAACTGCTGCCATAGTGAATATGCTGAGGATATATAGGATATTATGATGCAGTAAAATAAAATCAATTAGTTCATTCACTAAGTAATTAACTGCAGCAGACATTAAGTAATATTTGCTTCAATGTTATTATCTTGATGTGCTCATGCAGAATCCTGAGAGCCGTATGGAAGACAACCAAATTCACCAAAGAGAAGAGAAGCTGGAGTCGTTCTCTCATAATGACTCAGTGTCTGCGTTTACATGCACTTAAGTAACTGGGGAGCTCAGAGAAACCAGCTTTCCTGTTTACATCACACTTGAAATAATCAGCTTTCCAGAGAAAGACGGCTGTAACCTGGTTACTTAAGTCCATGTAAATGCACTTAGTATCTTATAGCTGTGGGAACTAGTTTGTTTAATGACTAACAAAACCCTGATTTGTGGTTTGTTTTTAGGCCAAACCACAGAAACTCTCGCTGAGCTCCCACAGCTTCTTGGCCGCTGCGTCGTCTCTCGCCTTGGACTCGATGTTAAGCAGCGGTGCACAATGGGTGAAGTAGTGGCCACTGAGGTGTTCGATGCCTTGCTCCAGGGCACAGTGGAGCGTAGTCTGAGCTCCGGATTCAGCGTCCGTGAAGAAGAAGAAAATGACTGGTGAGAAGAGCAGTTTCCACCACAAGCTTGAGTAACGACTAATATCTGTCTTTATGGCTCCTGGAGAGAGAAAAATAAACCAAACATTTAACTAAGTCAAAAACTTTTAGACAATGATTAAAAAAATAAGTCACAAAAATGAGATTTGGAAAGAAGCTGAGATATGTAATTATACTTTTTCAGCAGTAAAATGTATGATCTCATAATTGTGCCTTCTCAATTGTTATTTTATGTTTTATGTTACATTTTAAAACAATGGCTGATTATGTCCTACTTTGAACTTCATAATTACAGGCAAGCTTTTCATTTATGCTTTTATGATTTTCTGCAAGAGGAAAACTGTAGTTAAGATAGATTAAGATGAAATAAGTAATACGGAAGGTGTGAAGGTAAATGTGTACCGACCAGGGTGGAGGCTGTAGCAGGTAACGTTGGTGCCCTGCAGCTTCTTAGCGAGCTCGTAGGTGAAGAGGATGTTGCACAGTTTGCTGTGACAGTATTTCTTAAAGAGCTGATAGTTGCTGTTGCCAGAAGCCAAATCTTTGTGAGTAGTCAGACAGTTGAAATCCACGTTCCCCATCTTGTAGCCTCTGGAGGACACGGTGACCACACGGCTCGGCCCGCTCGCCTTCAGAAGATCCAGCAGCAACACCGTCAAAAGGAAGTGACCCAGGTGATTGACGCCAAAGATCATCCCGAAGCCATCGTCTGTCGTTCCATCACTTATCAGACCTGCAGTGATGAAAGCTCAGGAATGATAAAGTGCACAAGAATACTACATACTACTACCAACATACTACTACCAACGCACAGCAAATGTATGAACTTTACAAATATTGAATTCTACTTTACTGTAACCCTACGGATAATTATTTCAACAGGCTGATTCTTTTTAAGTACTTAGAAAAATGAGGCGTATGGCTGCAGGGCCTGACCTGCGTTGTTGATGAGGAGGTCCAGCCTGGACTCCTTCCTCAGGAAGTTTTCCACAAAGGAGCGAACAGACTTCAGACTGGCCAGATCAAGCTGCATGAAGATCACCTGGTTGTTCCCAGTGTCCTGATGTCAAGAAAAAGGTTGGAAACCGTTTAGACACTAACAGGATGGTTTTGTGCATTTTCTGCTCCCTTGTTGTATTTGTTTAAAACTAATATCCTTAACAAGCTGATGAGCCTGTGTTTGTGAATACTATCACACTCTGTTCCCCAGACAAGAAAATGTCTTATTAACTAAGGCAACAACTGAACAGACGTTAAGCCACAGTCTAAATCAATGCAGCAAGTTTCTGGCTTCTACCTTGATGATTTCCTGGACGGCAGCCTCAGCTCGCTGTCTGTCCCTGCAGGCCAAGATCACCCTTGCCCCTCTTCTGGCCAGGTCCTTTGCTGTGGTCAAACCGATGCCAGTGTTTGCTCCTGGAGAGGATGAGCAGAGTTATGGAGGCTACGTTTTCGAAATGTGGCTGAGTCCTCTAGCTCTGATAACTGGATCTGCAGAGTCAGTGTTGGTAAAAAGTGCTGTGGCATGATTTAAGATCATGTACAGTAAATGAGGCTTCTTTGCATTATGCGGTGTGTTTAGGTGGATAACAATTCATATTAAATCTAACAGGATCATTCTTGAGGATAAGGATTTTAGTGTACAAGGGAATGACTTGCATCATACCATGTAACCTCTTCCATAGTGATACAGAAAACCTTTAAACCACTTTGAGGGAATCATTTGTTCACAGATTGTGGCCGACTGCAAGAACAGACTAGATACGATGCTCAGTTCTGGTGCTTATTACGAATCTCGGCTTAATCTGAATTCATCAGAGACTCAGTTGTACGAGGAACAATGAGAGTTGGGAGCTGAGAGAGCTATTAATCATTCCTAACATGTGATTACATTAGTGGAGCCCCTCCCCTACATCTGGAGTCAATATTGCCTTAAGCAATTGTTCTCCCTGAAGCAGCATGAGTCCTTTGCTTTAACAAAATATTTTATATCTGACTGAAAGGACACACGTCAAAATTTAAATTAAAACTCACGAGGATATAAAACACTGTAAAGCACAACTACAGTAACATTAACTGCACTTTGATATATTTATCATTGTACCATCTTTGACTTTCTGTCATAACTGCTCATTGCACTGCTTACTAACGATGTACTGGGCTTGTTTTTATCCATTTTTCCATTTTTTTTATTTTTGCTCATTTGTATTGACGGATGTCAACGCTGTGTGGTTCCTTCCCTTCTCCTTTGCTTGTGAACTGAGACCCCACCCCGGGACCGTGAATGTGGAAGGGTTGTAGTTGTACAGTCACCAACAATTAGTAGCCGTTGTCATGAAGTTTTAGCTTTACATTTCAGTTATCTGAATCTTTACTTTTTTATTTCTAAACTGTATTCTGACCTCAGAAACTACAGCTCACCACCCTTTAAAGCAGCTGTTGTACATTCAGAAACCTTTTCTCTCTGTCCAGCCCAGCTGCTGTCCTCATTCTCCTGTGCAGCAGTTTGCTCTGCTGGCTGTGGACTCACCGGTCACGATGGCTGTCTTCCCGTGTAGCTTTGCTGTACTTTTACACCTGGGCAGCTTGAGGACAGTCGTGTGGAGCAGGAAATAAACTCCGATTAACAGAGCTCCCAGCAGCAGCAGCTCCAGCAGCATCCTGTCTGCAAACACACTGAATGACTGAGACCTGCAGCAGCTCGCGTGTGAGCAACTGTTTTTACAGTTACATAACACTTTTTCATCAGTATCAACAGTATCCACACCCTCTCTCTTCAGTAAACCGCCCACTCATTCTGATTCCAGTTACATGTCAGGTTCTTCTTTTTAACTCCTTGCACCAACACTGTGGTCAGATTACAGGCTATTTCCTTTACAGGAAAATGACTGAAAAAGAAAGTCTTTAAAGACAGAAGAGGGTTTATCTTAAAGAGAAAAGCACAGTTTCTCACGCTGCGAGGAGAAACAATTGAATGTAGGGTGATTTCTGGCAGGTAAAGTGGCTGAGAATTCTTAAATTGCATCACACAGGTAAAGTACAGACGTCGTTGTTTGACAGGTTGAATGCAGGTACATCACCACCTAGTGACTCCTCACAGCACCTCAGCCTGAGAACATATCAAATAAAACAAACCAAAATTCTACAGCAGTTAGATTATTTAATCACAGTGGAGTCAGTGAGTTTTTCAAAATCCATAAACTGAAATGAAGAGGTTGTTTTTAGATACAAATTTACAGAAAAGTTCAACAGTTTACAGCAAATGACCCAGGATGAATGAACTACTCAGAACGTTTAGTAAAGCAAAAGCACCAGTGCAGAAACATAAAAATACCCCTTTACAAATTTAAGACTTGCAAACATAACACTGTCACTGATTTGTCTCCGTCACCTCCCCATCTACTGCAGTAATATTGTGCACAGTATGTTTTGTCAAATACTGAATACTGTCTCCACTGTTTCTTTCAACTTTTTCAAATTTTTGAATTTCCTGCCTGGAGATTGAGTGGCGTTCAAGCCACTCCCACTGTGACATCACACAGAGGAAACATGAGGATAAGCCTTTAAAATGACCTTTGCACCCAATCCTACTGTTCTGAAAGCTCCTGTTAAAATCTCAGTTGTGCATTAACAGGTTCGTCCACTTCACTTTCAGGATCAGATTCCCGTTTAGATTGTTGAACTACCATCTCACCCCACTTACATTTTTAGTGCCTGCCATTATGTAGCGCTGCAGCATAGGAGAATGTGTATTATGCATTAGGCTGCGTTTCCATTGGCTGCTGATGCATATGAAGGCAAAACTTAAATGGTACGTAGTCTGCAACTATTAAGTGCTTTTTAACCTATTGGCAATTAAAGCGCTTTACACTGCTTCTTATTCACCCATTCACACTCACACAGCGATGGGAGAGCTGCTATGCAGCTGGTCAACACTCGCCGGGAGCTACTACGTTGGGGTTCAGTGTCTTGCTCAAGGACACTTTGACATGTGACCTGAGGATCCGGGGATCAAACCAACACCTCAACCCGATCCAAGTTGGGGCTCATGATTATTGCAAATTAACATCTTCTGAAGACAGATAGCAGACAGGAGGCAACCTGGGCTTTTTAAAAAGATTAATTTGGAGAAATCTGAACAGGTTTGTTCGAATAAAATGTCAGATATGTTTCTAAATGCACTCACCACTTACAACATTGGAATCATTCATGGTAACTGGTTTTAATTATTTTTCCAAAATATAGATTTTAATTTTAAAACAGGTAATGTATCACTAGTGGGTTGATCTAAATTGATCTAGATGGACCTACTGTAGCAGCAGATGCATCATTACCGTCAGAGGGTCGACTGTAATTACATTTAGTTTTTCCTACACATGACCAGTGACTTGTATATTTCTATATAAATACATCATTCTTGTTTTGATCTAACAAAACCACTATGAATAAGAAATCATAAAATGCTGTTGATAGTAATTTTTTGATTTATATATTTTTGTGTATGTGTAAGTTTGTAGTTCCCCGTTATTGAACTTGTCCTTTCCATGCAAACATGTCAGTACCAGCTGCTCAGCTGTGAGAATTACTGGCTGATGTTTGAAAACTCCACCCTGTTCTGTGTTAGAATATGTTGTTCATTTGTCAACGTTTTCTGCCCAAGATAAACGATTGAAGATAATCGTAACAGACCGAACATCAACAGAATCTGCTGCCGTGTTTGACTTTGTATATTACTCAGATAAAGAAAAAAAAGCGCGAAACCCCAACGGTACACAACTGTATCTTCTTTCTGTGTTTACATTCGTTTTCACGCCCCATTTCTGCTCAGCCAATAAAGCGGACAAGACAACTCTCACGTGACTTGTGACGCATTTTGGTTCGCTCGGATGTTTCGGTGTAAAAGGAGAACCAGGTTTACGACGTGGTCCAGTGATTCGGTGCAAAACAAACACACAAATAATCTATAGGATGAAAAACCCTACACACACCGTATAACGGTAACTGTACAACGTCAGTACAACGTTTCTTACACACACTCGCCTCAATGTGCCGCAGCCACTGGCGCCTCATCCTCGGGTCCGGGATGTGCAGCTGTTTCTGCAGCCCGGGAGCAACACAACAACGAAAGTAAAACTAACCAACCAAGCTGAGAAAAAAACTGTAAAAACCTTTGACACCGTAGATGATCCACTAATCCTCCACCTCTAAGACCCCTTTGTGGTTCTGTGTACTTTGTGTCAGTCCTGAGATCAACTGGAGACCTGCCGAACTTGGCTTTTGTCTTTGCCTCTGCTTTACTGTGATTTTTGATGACACCTGCCTGTTGCTTTGGTTTCCTTCCTGAGATTCCTCTATGGACTTGAGTCTTAATGAACGCTACTGTCATATTTGCATGTTGAAGACCGAGCAAACGTTGCTCTGTTTCATGTGTGACACACTGTCTGTTCTGGGATGAAAAAGCTGAACTTCAGTCTGAACAGATTTTTCTAATCTATTTTCTTCCACTTATTTCAAGTCAGTGGCAACAGCTGATAGTCTGTGGTTTTTCTCTTAAATAGTGCCGAATCTTGTCCTCCCTGATCCAGAAACTACAGCTTCTTCGTGGTACTCTGATGTTTCCTGTGTTTCTATATGCAAATATCTCCACCTTTGTCAAATACACATGCATAAGATTTTCAGCTGAACATGTGGTTTGGGGTTTAGTTGCTGTTTATAAGGGAATAAACACCAGTAAAACACATAACCTCTTTAAAAATGGTGTCCTATCAGAAACCTGTATGAAAGGTTAAGGCAGTGAAGTGGGTTCAGGCCCATTCTGGGCTCATGTGTTCTGTTCAAAGTGCAGCTGAGGCTCAGAGATGCAGGGAGACAGGAGCTGGATGACAAGTGGCACAAGCTTTTATTAGAACCTGTAGGCACCGTGAAACCCGAGTCTTTACTGTCTCTGCTCTTATCAGGACTTCCAGAAGTTCGGGTTCTGTTCCATTCGCCTCTGGAAGTTCGCGTACCACTTGAGGATGCAGCTGGAAGGGATGAAGGTCTCCGTCGGGTTCGGCGTCATCTGCGCCTGCGACAGGGCGAAAGACGAGGCGAAGTTGTAGAGACTGTCCAGCATCTTCTGGGTGAACTGCAGGAACGAGTCCACGGTGGAGACGGCGGCGCTGGACACCGGGGTCTGCTGGGCCAGATGCTCCAGAGCTTCCACCGAAACCCCGACCTGAGCCACGGAGGATGCGGCCATCATGCCAAATGGGTGCGCGCCGCCCTCACCGGATTTCAGCCCGGAGATCCTGAATATGGCGCTGGGCTTTTCGTTGGTGATGAAGCCGAGCAGCTGCCATACCGGGCCGCCGCTCAGCGGGTCTGGGAAGGAGAAGTAGACGGCACCGCCCATGCCGGCGGGGAACGGCACCGTGCCCAGCATGAACACCACCACATGGTTCACGTTCTCATAGTCCGTCAGGTTGAACACGAACTTGTCCGAGGCGACCTGGACCGGGTCCGTCTGCACCAACCTGCCGGCGACCAAACAACCGAACATCCCCGCAAACAGCTTAAGCCTCGGTGAGCTTCGGTTAGCAAGCCCAATTAACGGTCAACAGCCTTCAGATTTAGCTTAGCCTGGTAGTGGCTCAGTGGAGCAGGTCCGACCCACAAGCAACCAGAATCCCAGAAGAACTCGGGTGAAACTTGTTGATCCAGTAAAATGTGGATGAATGAATCCTGCTGCTGCTGAATGTAGAAAACACGAACTTGTAGAAACTTCTAGTAAACTCTGTCATGGTGGTACTGCCCCCTCTGCATCTGCTGCTCGGATATCGACACAGCGTCCTGGGTAACATAGGGGAAAGTGGGCCCTTCGGTTAGTCTAACAGGCAAAAGTCTAACCCCAATCCTTCAGCTCAATTTCAGTTATCTGTGTGTGTGTGTGTGTGTGTGTGTGTGTGTATACACACATATATATACATATAAGTGTGTATATATACACACACAAATAATTGAAATTACATTACTGTATTGGAGAGGTGTGTTTCAACGTAAGACAATATCATGGCAAATTTCACATCACTGTTCGGTTGTTGGATATGTTTTCGTTCGATGATTCGTTAATTGACTGCGTAGTACAAGCCTAGCAGTTAAGTTAGCTGGAGTAAACATGAATCTGACCGGAAATATATACTTTTTGACCTGAATAATAAAGGCCCAAACATAAACCGAACTTTTTTGAGTATATGTATGTGTTTGTTTAAGTTTGGGATTCATAACACACATTGGGAGAGGCTTTGAAAAGTTGTATTTAAAAATACAAAATGTAAAACATTTGCACAACAGCATGTAGATTCTGATGCAGTTCTAAGAAACATCATTGACAATACCATGGCTTATATTGTCAATATAAGTGTTAACATTTTTATATGGTAAAAGTTCTGCACTTATATAGCACTTTTCTACCTATTGGCACTCAGAGCACTTTACACTGCTTCTTATTCACCCATTCACACTCACAATCACACACACACACACACACACACACTGATGGGGGAGCTGCTATGCAGCTGGTCAACACTCACCGGGAGCAGCTAAGTTGGGGTTCAGTGTCTCGCTCAAGGACACTTCGACATGTGAGAGTCGCACCATATATATTGGAATCAGTTTATCAATGCATGTTTTTTTTCAGTTTCATATACTTATGTTTATATATATGCTTTTAACAGTATTGTCTAAACTGTGAAGCTTGGAGAAATCACAAAAAAGGAAACTTTTATTAGAAGGATCATTGTCCACCTTATCTGCATTCCCACGTTATCTACTTGCCCAGTTTAAATTCTTACAGCTTTGCGTACGTCCGTGATGAAACTGAAAAAAAAGAAATAAATTAAGTTGTGTGTATTTTATTTCAAAAAACAATTACCGGATGTGTTGTGTTTCTGTGTCTGGGTGGTTGAGAGGCTCAGTCCAGTTGCAGGCAGCGCCTCGGTCTGCTCGGACGGACACGGCATCAAAATAAAGTCAAAGAAACTTTGTGTCTTTTTGCTTCTTGCAGTGACACTGTCCTGTATAGATTAATGGCGTTTAACAGGCCCCAACAGGTAAATCGTTCTTTTCAGTCCCTCTTTGTGGGTAAACTTTAGTTCGTTAGCTACCGCTGTTAGCCACTGATGCTAAGTTAGCTAACAGCCGCTGTTTGCTTCTTTTAACATTAATTAAGATTCAGTTTGACGGTTTGTTGCTTCTGAAGGAGAAGTTGTTCTGGACACAACATCTGCTGTTATGTCCGTTTATACATCGGGGGTCTTATTAAATAAGCACCAGATAAACGGATCAGTCTGGAAACACAAGCTGAAGCTTTCCGAGTGAAAAGAGAATTAAGATGAAGCCTTTCGAGATGATCATCTAATAAAAAGCTGATTTTAATGTGACTGTCTGGTTTTTAGATGCACCTGTTTATTGCTTCTAAACCCAGTATCCAGCTTTTTCTCCTCTATCGCTGCTTTTTGGTGAGAGTCTTCGTTCAGACACAGGACTGAAATGTTCCACAGTTTTTACACTATGACAGACTTGTTGAGATCCGTACACGATTCCATGGCTGCTCTAAATGGCAATACTCCATTGAACTAGTGCATGATTTACCCCAAATATAACTTAATATATTTTTGAAAAATAAATGTATTAAAATGAATGAATTAATTTATCCTCAAGTTGCCACTCTCTTCTATGTGAAGCCTTTCTGACTTTCTTTTCCAGCGTCACATTAAAATGTAATATGAAAATAGCAAACCATTTAAAATGTTCACTTTTTTCTACTTTTTAAAGATGTTTGGTGTTTTTTAAAAGTTGATGATGATAATTGTTAGTAGCAGACCTGCAGTAGTATGTGTTCTTTCTGAATGCATAAGGACGGGTTCCTATTTATCTTGGTATAGGTTTTAAACCTCTGCAGTGGGCTGTTTTTGCTGAAGGGTTAGCTGGTTTTCTTCTTTAAATGTTAAACCACTAGGCACTAAAATATCTGTTTTAACAGGCCTGTGTTTTTCTGAAGGACAGACGGTTATTTTTAGTCTCCCTGCGTCTCTGTGGCCCTGTTTGTTTGAACACTGTGCCTGTTAATGGAGTAGACTGAGTTATGTTGTTGAATAATTTATGAGCTTCTCTCTGTGTGAATCTCTCAGATATTCTTCCAGTGTCTCCTCCTGTTCCAGTCCGATTCAACCTTTTAGCTCTCAGTAGGACACACAGAGGCTGAATTGTTTTGTCTAAAAACAGTGGATGTCCCCCAGTTCAGCTCAACTCTTTTTTTCCCAGCAGAAAAACACCTGAACACAGCAATGACATAGTTGGACAGAAGACTTTTCCCTCACCGAGAGAAGGAAGAAGAGGAGGTGTTGTAAGGTGATGGAGCGAGCTCACAGCCTCCTGCTGAATGAGGAGGTGTGCACTCAGCTGGGGGAGCATCAGAGAACTCAGTTCATCTTTGAATGGCTGACCCACCTGAAGAAGCTGCTCCCGGCCACAGACAGGGTCAGTTTCACACCTGAGTCAGGAAATCAAACTAAATCTGTTCTGACAAATTCTGAATGACTCAGTGTTTCTCCTTATTCAGGCCGACATCAAACCGAACCAGCGCCATCTGGTTGAGCAGCTGTCTGGCATTCTTACTGGCTCTCCTGGTCCTCCGACCCGCTGGTTGCTCGCCCATTGTTTGGCTCTGCTTTTCCGCCTGGGAGACCCTGTACCTGCCAGCCTATTTGTGGAGCGATGCAATGACATCATCCGAAGCAAAGATGACTCGCCATCAGGGCTCCCATCCCGCCTGTATGTTATGCTGCATTCACATCACATAGGAAGCGATGCTGTTTTCCTATTTGACTCGTTCAATACAAGTAACAACTGAGTTCTTGTTGTCATGAGGTTGCTATCGTCTTTTCTAAGGTGCATGTGTGGCACCACTTTTGTATAAATAAATGCAAGCTGTGGCTGAGGGCAGCCGCCAAGGGCCAGCGCAGAAGCTACTAGATGCTGGCTCTAAAACATCCTGACTCCATGTGACTGATTAAAAAAAATGAATGAAAAAGAAAATTATTTTAGGAAGCAACCTTTTGTTTGATTAAAGCAAAAAATATTGGTGCCTCACACTTAAATATTGGCAAAAGCTCTGCACAGTTGTCCATGAAATGAGGATTATTTTTTGTATATGTGTTTTTTAGGGCAGCCATTGCGTGTCTGGGAACTCTGTACGAGCAGCTCGGTCGGATGCTTGTTGGCTCCTTTAAAGACACTTTGGCCAACCTGCTGAAGGCCATGAAGAGTGCTGAGGTTTGTCTGTATCTGTGTTTGGGCTGTTATTACAACAGCTGCATGATTTATATGAACACTGTGTTAATTTCTGGTGGCTCTTTGTCAGGTTCCAGTCCCCCCCACGCATTCATGAACCAGTTTCAGCTCCACTTTTTAATTTGATAGTTTTACTTCAATTATTGCCATCTTGTTTGAGATATCGTTCCTCACACTGTGTGACTGCAGTTCTTTGTACATTGACAATGCGGAGTTATGATAAAACCTTTATTGTCATTGAGCACATGTACAAATTGCACATACATGTTACTATTACCCTTTTCTATGGTGATGGACAATCACCTTCTATAATGTTTTTACTTGCACTTTGTTAGTTTTGCTTTAACACTCCAACATCATTTAATTATTATTAAATAAAAGTTTTTTGAAAAAAAAATGGAAAAGTTTACAGTTTTATTTATTTATTTTCATTTTGTTTTGTTTTTTCAAACTTGGTTTAATTGGCCTTACTGTTTGTGTGTGTTTCAGTCTCAGGGTCGGTATGAGATCATGTTGAGTTTGGAGAAGATCCTGCGAGGTTTGGGTGCCAACGCTGTGCCGTGTCACCGCGACATCTACAAAGTGGCGAGAACTTGCCTGACTGACCGATCCATGGCTGTACGCTGCGCCGCCTCCAAGGTAACAGCAAGCAGCATTAGTCCTGCTGATTACTTGTGATAAATCATTTTGTTTCCATCCTATCAGGTAAATACTAATTTGAAACGTGCTGAAGAGAAATAACCCCTCACAGTCAATGATAGATTAGTGTTTTTCTGGTTGTCTTGTCGACGCTTTTGATGACACATATGACACATATGGTTCATTCAGTGTTACTGCTCAAAGCTGTAGAATTATTACAAATACTTCTTTACAACAGTCAGGAATTCAGTTTGTCCCTTAGATCCTCTCTGTCTGTCTCCGTCAGTGTGTGGAGAATGTACGTAAACAGCTTCTCTGTGTCCATCAGTGTTTGTTGGAGCTGCAGAGGGAGGCTACATTCCTGTGGACCAGCGAGCTGGAGAACGTGGCAACGCTGTGCTTCAGGGCCTTTGAAGGATCTAACTACAACGTCAGGGTGTCTGTAGCCACACTGCTGGGAACTCTGCTGGCAGCCGCTGTACAGCCCAGACAACTTGCCGGTACGCTGAGAGAGGGAGGGTGCAGAGGTGGGACGGTTAATGTTGTGAAATTATACTTTATTAAGTAAATCATGACTTACTTTAATAAGTCAATAAGTTTCTATTCACGCATAGTCACAACATTTTAGAAAATACACTAGTTTTCCGTTTTAAGGCCAGGACACACTAAGTCATCAGCCAGTGTCAGGCTTTCGGGGGAACATCTTTTGGCCTAGATTTTGTGGTGTGTTCCAGTCTAGCTGGACCCCCATCAGTGGCTTTTTGGCTGATTTGAGCTCTTTTGTGAGCGAGATCACTCCAATTGCCTGTTCAGCTCAGAGAATCAGTGCACAACAAGAGAGCACTGTCTTAACAACACCAGTACAACCTGGACTTTATTTAGACATATGCTCATTAGAAGTAGTTAGAAACCCTGTGTAGTAAGCCAGTGTGGTGTGAAAATGATAAGGGAAGGTGTCCAATGCACAGCGAGGTCTAGGATATTAGTCCAGGTTAGGATGTAGTGATGGACAGGCAGGTCTTTGATCTCCTCTCCTTTGTCTTTTTGTTTCTCTCTGCAGCGCCCAGACAAGGTGGGAAGGGTTCAGGCTCTCTAGAGGAGGTGATGGATTTGTTATCAGGGGGTTTCCTGAGGGGTGGGACAGGTTTCCTTCGAGCCAGCGGAGACATGCTAAAAGGGACGAGCTCTGTCAGCAAGGACATTCGAATCGGAGTCACGCAGGTATTTATCACTTTACTCACCTGAATGGTAGACTATATTGACCAGATTGAGACCTCACCCTCCCTCTTCCTCCTCCTCCTCCTCCTCCTCCTCCTCCTCAGGCGTGTGTGGTCTTTGTCTCTACTTTGGGAGGCTCTTGGCTAGAGTCAAGCTTCCCGGTCTTCCTGTCCCTTCTGATGGAGCTGGCATCCCACGGCAGGGCCACTCAGACGCCAGGCGATGCTGTGCTTACGCGACGCTGCGTCTCCTTTATCCTGAGGAGCACCCTGGGGTCTCTGCTGGGGGAGAAGGCCCAGACCGTCGCGGCCAAACAGCTGTGCCTCACTGTGGCCTCACAGAAAAGAGCCATTGGTGAGAGAGAGGACACAGAGTGTGTGACTTTATTCTACATGTCCATTATAAAGTGAACTTAACCGAATAATTCACAGTTGCAATTAGAGTAGTACTTAGAAGTACTTGTAAAATGTAACTCTTCACGGCAGGAGTAAAAATCCATACAATCAGACTTGTTTTTAGGCTGGAATCAGGCTTAGATTAGATTTGTTGGTGTTTAGTTGGGTTGGTGGGGGATCTGGAGAATGCACTATGTCAGTGTGTCCAGCTTTAGAAAGACCAATGTTGGTGTTTAGATGCAGCTCTGACTGATGGGAACGTGGAGACCAGAGTTTCATCTGCAGATGTCTCAGCCAGCCAGCACAGTCTGGCCTGTTGCCTGCTGGAACTGGGAGGACTCATACAAGGACTGGGATCCACTGCCGCCCCCCTCCTCACTGACAGCAGCACAGGTCTGACACACATGACTCATTTGTGCTTTTCGTGTTTCATATAGATACGTGATCTCTTTCAGTTCCTTAAAAATGGTCTGGTTTGGAATGGACACAGTAAGGACAAATCAGACCTGGTGTCTTCAAACATAGACAGACAGTGGATCAATAGGAGTGGATCATGTTTCATGAATCAGCAGAATAACTCAGCATTCAGCATATTAAAAAGTCAGATTTCCTGCTTTTGATCTCTACAGTAAAATCAGACAAATTGCAAATTGCCTAGTGGGATTCTGTGGATTTCTGTTTTTTGGGGGATTGGTAGACGACCAGTCTAACTTCCTGTGCCACAGTTGCAGTCATTGTTTATGGGGAATATCCTCCCTGTCTGGTTTATCAGAGAAACACACAGTTGTAATAGTGTAAATCACAGCTGAACACTGTGTCTGGGGTGATGGTTCAAAACCACTCAAAGAAAAATTGTCACTGTCCCAAAACGTATGGACCTGACTGTGTTTTCGTGCAGCCCTCCTGGACACAGTCATCTCCGTCCTCCTCCATCCTGCCTCTTCTGCCCGACTGGCCGCTGCCTGGTGCTTGCGCTGTGTTGCAATGGCGATGCCGTCCCAGTGTTCCCTGCTGCTGGACCGCTGTGCTGATCGTCTGGTGGCTCTGAAGTCTTCCCCTGAAGCTGTGGCTGGGTATGGAGCTGCTGTTGCTGCCCTGGTGGCTGCAGTGCAGCACTGCCCCCTGGGAATACCCCACACCAAGGGCCAGGTGGCTAAATTACATACACACCATCAAAATGGGCTCATTAGCTACACAAAATATATAAAGTGAATATTTCATCTTCATTTTATGTCAGAACTTCTTGTGTCTGAATGCTCAAAACCTTCTGATTATTTCCAGTTTTTATCAAAATACCTGATATTATCCACGTGGTCTCAGACTCAGTATTGCATTCAGGCTGTGTTGTGCATGTCTGTAGGTGGTTCTGGATCTGGCTGAAGACCTCCTCCGCTCAGCCTCTCAGAACAGTCGTATTTCTCTGCAGAGGACTCAGGCCGGCTGGCTGCTCATCTCCTCTCTCATCACTCTGGGTATGAGTGAAAGTAGCATTAAGATTTCTGCAGTACAGTCACTTAGACTTACAGTTAGGAAACATCACCACCTGCAAGTGAAATTGTAGTTCATATAATTTTTACTTCCTGTTCCCGTTTTTTAAGCTTTGTAACGACAAATTTTATTAGATTTTATACTGTTTTACTTTTTTCTCCGCATGTGCAGGCCCGGCTGTTGTGGAGCACCACCTCTCCCGCCTCCTCCTCCTCTGGCGCTGCGTGTTCCCTGCTTCACTTAGAGAGCAAGAGTCAGAGCTGCGGCGTGGCGACTACTTTACGTGGCAGGTTACTCTAGAGGGACGTGCTGGGGCGCTCAGTGGTCAGTTCCCCTGCCTAACACCTATTTACGTATGTGTCATCCAAAACTTGTTCGCTGATGAATAATCTGATCTGAACTGTTCGTTTATTGTCTGTGAACAGCGATGAAGAACCTGCTGCTGCACTGCAGGGACCTTGTCACAGACGATGTCATCAGCCGCCTGCTCACGCCATTGGCCTGCGCCGTGGCACTTCTCACTAAGTGAGTCCTCGATCGGTTAGGGCTTGTTTTGTTATTGTTAAAACTGATTGTTCTCTAGTTATTTAAATTAATTTATTTTTGGAGTAAATTATTGTAAAAACAATTTACTTTTATACATTTTCAATAGCAAAAATAATTTCTGTCAAACTTTAGTATTTAAAAGAAATAATTAAAAAAAACTATACTACATAGGAAAAAATGTGATTGGTGAATCAACTGGACAGTTTACAGCGTTGATTTTTTTTTGTTTCAGCTCCAATTCTGACACCTGATAACACCACTCTGATATTTTCTTACTCTCTGTTTTTGTCCTAATTAGATGTTTATTTCTTGTGGTTTTCTTGAAATCGTTGTAAGATTAAACAAACTGTTTCTAGATGGTATTCTCTGTGTTTTCTGAGGTACAAGTACTTCTAAAGTACAACTTCTACTCACTGTTTGTTTTTCATCCAGGCTGCCCGCACTCATCAGGTCCTACAGCAGTTCCATTCGTAGCTGGTCCATCATCTACCGACTCAGAGTCTACGAGCTGCTCGCTCTGCTGCCTCCACATACCTACCAAGGTAGCAACACACCTCCTTCACACCACCCCTCTTTCCTGACTGCTTCCTTATGTATATTGTTCCCTTTATTTATTTCTTTACTTTTTCTTTCATGCTGTTCCACTAGTTGTGATTAATATAAAAAGTTGGTTTCTGTCTTCCTCCTGCTCTTGCAGAGAGCTTTGGCTTGTTGATGAATCAGCTGGTATCTGACCTGTCTGGTCAGGACAACTTGAACCAGCCGTGTTCAGAGCTCACACTGTTGCCCCCCCTCTGTCACCATGATGATCTTCCACTTGTTGGCCCCGCCCTCCATGACACAGACCACAGATACATTGAGGAACAGGTACCCTGCACTTTCATAGCACAGAAGCCAAAGAAGATATGCAACCTCATAACCTCATTATGATATGTAATACTCTGTGTATGTGTGTATGTCTCAGCTTCATGGTAGCAATGTTGGAGGAGGTTCTCTGGACAATGACCCCTTCACTCTGTGCCAAAGCAGTAATGAAGCTCCTGCTCCTCTTCCTCCTCCTGTTGCTCTAACTGCTGCCGCTGTCCATCTCTTTGGAGCTGTCTTCCCCAACATCATCTCCCCTCAGAGGTAAGACTGGTAAACCAGCTCTGGTAAACTGTCACTGCGATATAGATATTGTTCCATAGATATTTTTATTTCATAAAGATTCATTTTAAGTCCTGACAATTAAATTAACATTCCACGTTCATATCATTACATCTTTTTACAATTTACAGTCAGTGTTATACTATATAATACTTATAGCTTATTTGTAATCCTACCCCTTTGTAATCACATATTTACTGTTCTAATCCCAAATAATAAATAGGTAAAGATGTCGAGTAGTTCTCAAGTAATATTCAAACAAACAAACAAAAACAAGATATGCCTTTTTAAGGTCAACAAAAATTCTGACCATGTACTCTCTTTTTTATCTATTGTGTTGGTTATTTATAGTTATACGCATCACACTCAGCAGTTGTACTGTGTTGGGCGAAAAGGTCATGACCTTAGCATTTCAAGTCCCTTGAGATAAAATTTAGGTCAAAAAACACTTTGACATGTGTCAGAATCATTTTCATTGCTCATTATCTGTGACTGCTGTAGTTCTTTACTGGGCTTAAAATTTGGATTCACATAAACATTAGTCAGTATTTAAATAGTAATAATATCACTTATTTTATCAGTTTATCTCTTTCTTCGATAGAGTGAAGATCCTTGAGCAGTTTGTAGAAACAGTGAACCATCTGAAGGGTCAGCGACAGCAGACGGTCCAGACACATGTCTGTGCTGCTCTCTGCAGTTTGCTCAAGGTATGATACCCCTCAGACAACCCGTGTGTGTGTGTGTGTGTGTGTGTGTGTGTGTGTGTGTGTGTGTGTGTGTGTGTGTGTGTGTGTGAAAGCAAATGTTTTTTAGTTTCTAGTATCATAACTTGGATGGTGTAAAAAATCGTTTCCATATATGTTTGTCCCATATGTGGGCAGCTGAAATACATGAACATGTTATACATTTGTATTACCTAAGAAAAAGTGAACTGTGTTTCCTTCAATAGCAACAAGGCAGTATTCGGGGTTCTCTGGGGCCAGAGGAAATCCGTTCCCCAGCTTTGTCCCTCCTTTCGGGGGCGCTGGAGAGCCTCAGTCCTCTGCTGCGCTGTCTGGCAGCAGAAGGTCTGGCCCGGCTGGCTCAGGTGGTTGGAGACCCGGGATTCACCGTCTCTGTGTCGTTGCTCTGCTTTGACAGGTAGGTTGAATACACACAGTATGATCGCAGGTCTTGAAAACTCTTGGTTTACGTTTCATCAATAAATTCCGTTAAACAAAATGCCAAAAATTTAATTTACCAAAGTTTTAAAATCCTGTGCTAAATAACATTATTTGTAACATATTTTTTACATTTTTTGTTTGCTAATTCTTAAAACCTTCCATTACAATTAGGTGTATTTCCATTTACCAATTTTTTTATTTTTTATTTCAATTTGTGCATAAAAACCTGAGTAAAACTTCTCAAACATATTTCCTAAATGTTTGACTATGGAACAAAGGTGATGAGAGCATTTTCATACATGCTTTTTGGAGGCCACTGGACACCACAGGTGTCAGGCTGCCGTCCCAGACATTTACGCTCTGAGGAGTTGTTCTTACCTGTACAAGCTTTGTGTGGTTTATCAGCTGGTTGGCTGGTGACTGATGTAAAATATCATGCTGGGTTTTTACATGTATATCAATCACAGTTAACGCTGAAGTAGACTTGATGTTCATATCCAAGTTAAATATTTTTAGTCAATAGAAATATGTTAGTATTCATTCACCTTTTAGTTTGATGTTTTAGCGCACATTAAAATAATTATAATTCAAAATGACATTCCCATGGACTATAGATGAAAACAAGCCTGCAAACTGACGTTAATCTATTTCCTGTTCTAGAAACAAAGCAGGTTGTGGTTTAAAAATACAAAGACAGACAATAGTTACATAATAAACCAGAAATTGTTCAAATACAGCTTTAAATAACTGAGAGCAGCCTAGATCTAAATGTATCCCTGTCCTTTTTAACTTGATCATAATAACTTTATCTGAAATGATAAAGGCACAAAACATAGTTCTCTCCACTGTATGATTAAACTCTTCTGGAGATGGAAACAGCTGATTCAGACATTCAAGGAAGTAAAAAGCTACTACAACAGGACAATAATTGAAAGAAGATCTCTAAATCCATCTTAAGCGTGTTCATTAAACATAAGCTGAACAACTGGAATGGCCCTGACAGTCCTACATGGTGTTTCCAGGCTCAACTTTTCTTTGCCCCATCACTGTGTATGATGTCGTGCTCAGGCTGCAGCCAATGTGTTTATTTACCTGCTGCTGACGGCTTTGATTGGGACTGTGTTCAGGCTGAAGACGGCTCGGGACGCAGCGTCTCGCAGTGGCTATGCTCTGGCTCTGGGGGCGCTGTACCGCTACACTGGAGGAATAAGTTCACCTCAACACCTGTCCACCTGTTTGGGAATCCTGTTTACCCTGAGCCAAGACAGCACCTCTCCGGAGGTTCAGGTAAACATGTTTCTCCTCTTTACTACCATGTTATTTGAGCCTGAAGGAACTACAGCCAAAATATCCACATGGTGTGTTTTATTTGCTGTTTCTGTCCTGTTTTCCTGACTGTCGTGGGGTAAATATACAGGGGCTGATAATTCTGTACTTCAGTATAGTAATTCTGTGGTTCATTAACACAAACATCCAACTCAGTCACCTAATCTTAACCTTAACTCCTACTTTCACTCCCAGACAGTCCTGAGAAAAAGGTAGTAGTGTTTAACCCTGACTCTCTCGTCTCTCTGCTGGATCCAGAGCTGGTCTCTCCACAGTCTGTCTCTCGTGGTCGACCTGTCCAGCGGTCTGTGTCGTGCCCACGCTGAGCCGTCCTTCACTCTGGTGATCCGGCTGCTGCTGTCAGCTCCACCCACCCATCCTGACGTACACCACAGCCTGGGACGCTGCCTGCATGCTCTTATCACCTGCCTGGGCCCCGACCTGCAGGGTACGGCCCCCAGCACATCTGAGGCACAGAAAATGAGTGAATACCAGCAGTTCTCTGAGAGATTGTTTTCGGTTTGTGTTTGTCAGGTGAAGGTGCAGCTGTGTCCAGTCTGCGCTCCAGCTGTCTGGTGGGCTGTGAAGTGATGCAGGCCAGTCCTGACTGCCTTGTCCAGGCCAGAGCCATCTCCTGTCTGCAGCAGCTGCACATGTTCTCCCCTCCACATGTCAACCTGGCCAACCTTGTACCTGCTCTCTGTGTAAGTTCACCTGGAACACAAAACCTGTCTGACTGTGAAAAACTCTCTTTTCTAAGACTTGACTCTGTTTTCTATGTACAGAATTTTTGTAACATTTGAGTGTAGTGAAATTTGGTGATGGTATGAAATCATAAAAAACATTTTGAACATATTTGTAATTTGTCTCTTATTCATCAGCGTTGTTAAAGCTCACACACTGGATACACACATTGTGTTATAATGTACCTTTTGAAATGATCTTAACCCTCTGGAGTTCAGGGTATATCTGGTCGTTTGTTAATACTTTTGATTTTACCTTTATATTTCACCTTAAAACTGTTGTTTTTTCAGCACAACCTCAGCTGTGTGACAATTACTTTTTTCATTTTGACATACTGTAACACATTGGTTCTAAAACCTCACAAGTGTTTTTGCTGAGTTTGACGTTTTGTTCAAGAGTTTTGTGCAGCGCTTCATCTTTCTGTGACTTTATCTTAAAGAGTGTGTGATTTGGATGCGCCGGCTTTTAAATATCAAGTAAGACTCGTTTTACATGTATTAGCCAATGTGCCGTGGCACCAGCTGTTGGAATTAGTTTAAATGGTACAGGAATAAAGTAAACGTGGGGAATGGTTGGGTTCTCTCTATACATCTTTATAGTGTTGACTATGTTTGTGTGTGTCTTTGACTCTGTCTCGTGTCTTACAGGAGATCTTGTTGGATTATTCCATGTTGGTAGGTTCCTGAAGCTGTCATTTTCTATTAAGCTCTTCCTGCTTAAATTGGTTTGAACCCTCAGCAACAATCTGTCATTGAAACACTGTTTAATGCACACAACTGTTGAGACATTAAGACTGGTTCTGTTGTTCTGAAACACGTTGTACAGTGTTCTTTGTTTTTGACAGTTTTCTCTCGCACTACATTTTCCCATTATGGTGTTATTAACATGTTTGTTGCTTGATGTTCATTTTCTGTTTCATGTTGTTTTATTTGCAGACTGACCTTTAACTCAGTAACACCAACACTGTTTCTGTTGTGCAGCTGCACTTCCTGTTTCCATCTCTTCTCGCTTGTTTCCTCTTCCTCTTCCCCTCCTCTCCTCTTCAGTATTACCACCCATAACTGCTGAAGCTACTCTGCGTTTCCTCTTAAAAGGGCATTTTATTTAACTTTTTTTATTTAGGTTTGAATTTAACACAGCTGCTTCACTTGAAGATGAACATATCTATGTGATACATCTTAATCTTTTAATTCACACCTGTTTTCATACATGTTTTCACTGATAAACCTTGAACCTGATGAGTACTACAAATGTAAAGGTGTTTTAACTCCTATGTGGGTGTGTTTGTAACAGGCCCACCTGTGCAGTTCTTACCTGTGTCTGCGTCGGGCTGTGGTGGCGTGTCTGCGGCAGCTCGTCCAGCGGGAGGCGCTGGAGGTCTCTGAACACGCTGTGACCCTGGTCAAAGAGCTTCCAAGACGAGACAACACACAACTTGGTGAGACACAAAGAGTTTGAGGGACACTGGTTTAAGCATTTTTAAAAAACCCTCTTCCTATGGATTTGAAGATATAAAAGTCCTCTGCTTAAAATAATAGCTTGCGTCCAAAAATGTTGAAGTTAAAGTTAGATTTGGTGACTATATTGTTATTGTCAACAATGTGTCTGCTTACAGTAACAGAAATTCTAGAACCTTATCTTAGTTTATGTGACTGTGTCATGAGTCAGCAGATCAGTTATTGCTTACGTAGTGCTAAAAACACATCAAAACTTGTCTTAGGGAAATACTTATTGTTAGACTATTATTTGTTTTACAGAATGTTTTGTTTTGCAGCCTTAACTTAAAGAGGCGCTTAATGCTGAAAAGCCATATCTACTCTATACCCTATATTTGGTATTAGAAATTACTTCATTAAATTGATACAGATTCTATAAAGCTTTTTCAGTTTTTATCAATCAATATGCTTAACCTTTTATACAGAAATAACACATTTCTTAATTATCATGCTCTAACTGCTCTATATACTACCATATTAACATTCCGACCCCCCCCCCTAGATGTCACCATAAAAGAAGTGGGTCTAGAAGGAGCTCTGTTTATTTTGTTGGATCGGGAGTCAGATTCAGGTTTGAGGGGCGACATCCAGGAGACTCTGGTCCACATGATAGCATCCAGTGCCACCAATGGGAAACTGGGACACTGGCTAAAACTCTGCAAGGACGTCCTGTCTGCAACCACAGGTGGGTTCATGGGCATTTTACTCTTCTTTGTAAATCTAACTTTTTTCATATCTTTTTCTACATCTTAATATCTCTGAAAAATGTTGTTTGTTACATACATTTTAAAGCAATGTTTTTTTATGGGGAAAGTTTATGGGAGACAAATGTGGGTGTGATGATGATGATCCTGATTTGGACTTCAGATTGTCGAGCTCCCATGGAGGCAAGTCAGGAGGACGAGGAGGTGGATTTTAGCAGGGACGACGACTCCTCAGCTTTCAAAGCTCGATCGGACTCCGGTGGCCCGTTCACCGCTCTTCGCTGGGCCACCCGCCGCTTTGCCATGGAGTGTGTGTGTCGTATCATCGATCAGTGTGAGACTGCTGATCCAGCTCACTTTGACATTGCCCTGGCTCAGGAGCGACGCCTACAGGTCTCCACAGGTAAGGTCCCCACAGTGTCCTGGTTTTGTTTGTTTGACACCTCCGATGTCTCTGACTCCCACTTGTCTCTCCTCAGACTTCCTGGTCCTCCATCTTGGTGACCTGGTCCGCATGGCATTCATGGCGGCCACAGATCACAGTGACCAGCTGAGACTGGCAGGTCTTCAGACCCTGCTGGTGATCATCAGACACTTCTCAGCAATCCCTGAGCCAGAGTTCCCAGGTCATGTAATCCTGGAGCAGTACCAGGCTAACGTAAGAAGGACTCAACAATTCATGGTTATGATACCTACAGAGGTGGACAAATTTGTTGGTATCTGTGACAATTTGTGTGTGTGTGTGTAGGTTGGAGCTGCTCTCAGACCAGCTTTCGCTGCTGATGCTCTTCCTGATGTCACCGCCAAGGCCTGCCAGGTTAACGGTCATTAGTAATTATTTTAATAAGTTTCACTGACAGTTTACATTGTCTCTGGAAAATGTTCACCTGTTGCCGCTGAGTCTGTCTTCTCTTCAGTTATCCAAACAACATCTGGATAAACAATTATCTGGTTCACTGATCATCTCCGACACTGAAAATGGCCAGAGCGCTATGACCTTTGACCCCATCCTCTTTCTGCAGGTGTGCAGCGCCTGGATTGCCAGCGGTGTGGTCAGTGACCTTCGTGACCTGAGGCGCGTCCACCAGCTCCTGGCCTCTTCATTGGCCAAAGTCCAGTCAGGGACAGACACATCCAATCAGGTGTACAACGAGGCAACTGCTACAATGGAAACACTGGCTGTCCTCAAGGCCTGGGCTGAGGTGGGCTTTAGCGTTTTTGTATTCTGATGATTGATTGGTTGATTTATTTATTTGTTTTCTGCTTTCTTTTTTTTTTGGCAAATACATCTTTATAGTCTTGACTTCATTCTGTAAAGTGCCTTGAGATGACTTTGTTGTTAATTGGCGCTATATAAATAAAGTTGAGTTGAATTGTATGGATATATTGTTCAACACGACGGTGAAATGTATTTAATCTTTGTCTCTCAGGTTTACATTGTAGCCGTTACGAGGAGCAGCCAGAAGGAGGGTCCTGGTAGATCAGCTGACCCGTTAGGCTCCTCTCTGACCAGAGACAGCTCAGAATCGGGAGGAGCAGGCCTCCTGACCTTGGTCCAATCAGATCTGTTGACGTTGAGCCGTCTGTGGTTGGCAGCACTGCAGGATTACGCCCTGCTGACCCTTGTATCACAACTTTCTGCAACAGGTAATATTTGTAAATACATCCTTGTTTTGTTTTTTTGTTATAGAAGCTTTAGCTATTCTGACACAAGCTCCGTCAATTATTTCTTTGAAAAAATGTATTTAATCTTGAAAATTTTATATAATAGAGGAATCTTCAAACCTCAGTTCCCTCTCAAGACACAGTATATGGGCTGTCTGCCGTCTGTGGAACAAGCAATAAGTGTTAAGGCCTGAAACTAATCCATCAGAACTCTGTCATCCTAACATCATTTTGTTTTTAAAAAAGAGTAGAATATTTTGAAAAAAGAAATCATTTTAAAGTTATCTAAAAATACGTTATTTCTACACAACTGTGAACTGTGAAAACATCTTGTTAGGTGACAAAATAAGACTTATGCCCGTTATGTGCTGTGTTTAATGTGAAACTACAGCAGAACAAAGGAACCTTTGACTTACAACATGATTTAACACTGTGCTGTACTTACAAATTACAAACCAGTTGTTTGTTAAATGTAAAAAAAAAACTTCTAGAGAATCTTTTGCCCGTCTTTCTCCTCCAGGAGGGTCCTTTTACACCGCAGAGACTGTGAACCAGGCCAGAGTTTATTACCTCTCCTCCTGGGCTCCTATCCTTCACGCCACATCCCTCTGGCTCCACAGCACAGGTCAGTCCTCTACCTCATCTTCTCCTTTCTCTTTTTTTCTGTTCTTCTGTTTCATTTGACATGTAGGAACATTTATTTCTTAAGGAGTTGGCTATAACTGTTTGCTTCAGGGTTTGTGATGTCAGACGACACACCTGTCAACCTGTCCAGACCAGCCACACCCACCTCAATGGGACAAACCAGCTCTGTGGAAAGACACAAGAGTCCAGAAGACATCAACTCCGACCGGCTGCACCTCATCCTGGGTAGGAAACAGGTTTTAATATGACAACCGTATTAATCTTGCTCACTTTTTGGTGCTGACTTTGTTTGTGTTGCTTGTATTTAGGGATCAGCGTGGAGTTCCTTTGTTCCCCACACTCTGAGGACCAGATGGAGAATATTACTTCCTGCCTGCGAGCTCTGCAGGCGCTGCTCGATGTCTCCTGGCCCCGAGCAAGGATCGGAAATGACCAGGTGAGATGGAGCTGGACCTGAATCCACACCTAAATCCAAGACAAACAGTTTGACTGTAATCCGGGTCTCAAGCTAGAATTCAAGTCTGAATTCAGACTAGTGTGTAGAAAAGAACAGAAGCCACACCAGCCACACATCAGTGAAATGAAATTAACAATTCAAGTTCCATTTCATGTAAACGACCAGCGCTGCATATAGAACATCTCCGTCTCTGTGTGTTTTCAGGCTCTGAGTGTGGAGCTGCTCAGTGTCCTCCACAGACTGATGGTGACCAGAGAGTCTGCGTCTGTTCATCTTGCTGTGTTAGATTTACTGCGGCAGATTGTGACTGCAGCACAGGAGCATGTCAGGGAGAAACGTCACAGTGCAGAGGGTAAAAGCGCACACATTTGGTCTATAACCTAAATGGATAAAGGAAGATTTAAAAACGGCTTTTATCAATCCCAGAGGGAAATGCTTCGTTGCCTTGTAAGCCAGAATTATTCAACAAAAATTCAACCGGGGTTTTCATCTCTAGAGTTTCATTGTGGGGATCAGGAAGCTGGTGAATGAATTTCATATTTACTATATACAGTGATTTCACTGTTGAGTGTAAAAAGTAAAATAAAGTGAATATTGGAGCAGTTTCAGAACCAGCACTGACACAAACCACTGTGACTGTAGTCCAGTGAGTTTCCATCATGGGAAAGCAAATCTTTAAAAAAGTTGGAAAATAAAAGTCAAAATATCGTTGTGGTCAAGTGAGAATGTTGATGTTGTGTTGCACCACAGTTGATGATGGAGCTGCGGAGAAGGAGACGCTGCCGGAGTTTGGAGAGGGGCGGGACACCGGCGGTTTGATTCCTGGACGCTCGCTGGTGTTCGGAGCTCTGGAGCTTTGCCTCTGCGTGCTAGTCCGGAAACTTCCACAGCTCAGCCCCAAACTGGCCGGAACCAGTCCAACTGGTACGAGGAGGAGAATCAGGGCTGTACAGATTAGATTAGGAGTTGAATAAAAGGGCTGTTATTCCCACTGGTCCTGAGGAACCTGGACATAACATGATATACTCTCCCACTTTTCCCAATCCCAAGCAGAGCCAGCAAGAATAACTACAAGAATAGTAACACACAAAATGCAGTAACAAAAACCCCACTGAAACCAGAACACAGGCTGTAAAACCTACACTCCTAACCAAAAACAGGAGAAAGCTCCTAAAATAAAAGGGCTTCTCACTCCTACACTTGCTACCTGGTGCTCAATACAAACAGTGGGATAATTACAGACAGACTGCTATTTCCATTTAAAAACACCCACAGGGCTCTTTAACTACTCAATCCTAAAGAACCAGTAACTACTGCCAAGGAACCCAGGTCATAAGAAGGGAAGGAACAGAACATGTCCTGGAACAGGGACAAAAAGTGGTGAGCAAGACGTTACAACAGGACAACTGAAGCAGTTAGGAGGCAGCAAACCAAGGATGGGAGAACGTAACAAGTGTGAATGAGAGGAAAAAAGATAAAGCACAAAATAAATCTTTAAAGTTTCATATCGCTTAACGCTCTGGGGTGAGACAACGTGGGTCGGGCTAATGTCCGGACAGGTGTTCAGTCTCCTAACTGGCAGTGTGTGTTTGTCTATGTGTTCAGGACCTGGAGGTTCAGTCTGGAGTCTGACTGATGCTGACTGTGGTCTGGTGGCATCGGCTCTGTGTGTCCTGTCTGAGCTGCCGTCCATCTGCTCTCCAGAAGGTGATGTAGTTGTGTAACATTCAGGCCATTACTGCAGTACCAGTACTGCAGAGTCAGAGATATCTGAAGATGCCAGACCTGACCTGGAATTTGGACCAGAATTTGGCCAATCCTGGCCAGAATGCGAATTTAGACTGTTTTTGTTAATACACTCAACAGACCTCAAATATTCCAACACATTTATTAATTTAAAGTTAAACAGACTCCAGCTATTAAAACTATACATGTCTGAGGAAAATGAAAAGTTGAGCTTTTTAGTATTTGTCTCTCTGATTTGTTGATTTTAATGGCTGTCTGTCTTTTTGCAGGCAGCGTCTCCATCCTCCCAACTGTCCTTTACCTGCTGCTGGGAGTCATCAGAGAGCTGATCCACCAGCCCAGCACACACACTGGTAACACACAGATGACATTGGTCTGCCTTTGTTGATGATATCATGTTACGGGCTATAATCTATGTTTTTATGATACTACATGTGACAGATGTCTGTAATTGTGATGAATTATCAGCTGACTCTGCAGATCTCCTCGGCTCTATGTGGTCCACTGGTCCAATGGTCCACTATGTTCACCAGAGGGCAGCTGGTGAACATAGTGGACCATTTAACATCTAACAAGGCAAATATTTCTCTCAGGAGGTAGTAGAGACCAAAACTAGTCAAAATATTGGACTTAACACTAATCACGTGCTTGAAGAGTTGAACTAACAGTAAAATGACCAAAAAACCAACAGTCCACTTGAAGTCCCAGATATAAACTTTAAAGGCCCAGCGAATGAAAAACTCGTCATCTGTTTTTATTGTTTTCCTGTCTTGTCATGAAGCTGCTGATGCGCTGCACACTGTTGAGTAATTTCTCCATAAATGTTTGATGCCCCAGCAGCGGCAGGTGATGGAACAGGTCTGAGTGTGGTGGTCCAGGCATCTGTTCAGGCTCTGAAGTCCATCCTGACGTCTCCAATGAGCCGGCAGGAAAAAAGCAGAGGATCCTGGAACCTGCTGCTGAGATCTGCTCTAAATACACTGCTGGGACTCTGGGAGACAGGTACACACAACACACTTTAGTCATTTTTATTATAGAAAATGAATTATTTATTAATGCAGCATAATATGCACAATATCATTTTAATTTTATATTCATTTTTTACGTGGATCATTATATAATCTGTGAGTTAAGGCAAGAATGAGAGCATAGGTGTTAGAAAAGCTAATCCTAGATGGAAGCTACTCTATCGTCTATGCAAGTAGAAGAGATGAGAAAAATCTAGAACCCAGTTCAAGGAAGATAAAGACTATAAAAGTAAATGTGTAGTAATTCAACTGGGAAGTCTTTTAGCTGATTCTGTGGTTTTTCAGGAGACCCTGGGTACGTTGTGGATCAAATCAGCCTCCTCACAGCTCTGACTGTGTTCCTGTTGTCTGCTGGTCCGGACGTCTGTATCGTTGAGCCTCTGCACACACACTGTCTGCAGCGCTTCACTGCCAGCATGGACTCCAAAGATCCCGTGGTCCGTACCAGAGAGACATTAAGGATCATTTTGATCCTCTTTAGCTGCTGTTCTACTGTTTGACATAAATATATTTACATTCATTTTGTGACAAAGTCCACATAACATTTAACACCCAAATTTACTGTAACAATCATTATGGGGATTCAGACTGTCGGATATTATCACGTTTTAGCCATTAACAACTTAGTAAAAGTAGGACAGACACCGCTTTACATCTATAAACGCAAATATATGAGGTTTGATTATTGAAAAATATTAAGTATGAAGTGTACGATAATAAATAATTACAAAATTTATACTTAAGAAAAATCTATTTAACTGTCTTCTTTTCTCATAAAATTGTAAAAACATTAGGGGAAAGGACCTGTACAATTAATTATACTTAAAGGGTTAAAAAGACGAAAAGCTACATAAAAATGTATAAATAGATTCAAGTTCAGGATTAAAGGAAAGAGTTATTTCTATTTTAGGGAGTGAGTTGTAAAGTGGGGTTTTATTAAGTGTTAATTAAGTATTAAGTGAACGATATTAATACAAATCCTCCTTGTGTTCCAGGTTGTAAGTCGATGTTTTCAGCTGTTGACATCAGTGTTTCAGGCTCAGCCCAGTGTGGCCGTCCCGTACATCCAGGCTGTCGGACCACCACTGGTCCGGTTTCTCCAGGTACTGAACCAGATCTCACTGCTACACCGGAGACTAGGGCCGGGATACCAAATTTTGGATACCAGAAATTTCATTTTTAATACCAATTTCCATCTGCAGTCTTGTGTTAAGCCAATAAGAAAACCAGTTATGTGTATACATGGCAACCAAATCAGCATTTCTCTGACAAAAATCTACCTGTATTATTTTGCAAAAGAAATGAAATCATTCTTAAGCACATGTATCTCTCAGTCTCTCTGTGTAACTGCTTTTTGGTCAGATAAGACATTTATTTGTTGTTTCCTCTTCAGAAAGTAGAGAGGAGTCGTCCTCAGAGTCCAGAGGAGCTGCTGGGAGTCCTGGAGGCAGTCCGAGCCATGGAGGCTCTAGTCCAGGCTGCAAATGAGTCGCAGCGTGAGTAGAAGTTAAACAACTGAAACCATAAGTAGAGGACAGAAGCAGGTCTCAGGGCCATGGACACTGTGGTTGATGAGCAGCAGGGCTTCAACTGTTCAGTCCAGTGCAGAAAGGGAAGCTTAAAATAAATCACACTCACCTTGTGTATGGTTGAATTTTGGGAATTGAAAAAAATTGACTTTTTTCCCTAGAAAACAAAATACCTTTGGCAACTGGGATTTTTAGCTTGCGTGTTTCTAAACCCACCTTTGTCTAGGTGTTAACCTTTAGATCTATCAGAGAATCGCTTCGACTGCTTGTGGATTTTAAATATACACAACAGGAATAAACTGGAATATTGTCGGGAGTAAAAATGACTAGTGAGCAGCAGCTTCTCAAACTCAAACCTAAATCCATCTCAAATCCACATGATCCTTAACCTTTATAACACTACACACTGATGATGGCAGCCGTCATGGAAGGTGCTCACCTGACCCACTGGGAGCAGCTTAGGGTTAAGCGTCTTCTGTGGACACTTCGACATAGCTCTGTGGTCCTTACCAACTGAACTGGGCTCTGAGTGTGTGTGCATAAACCTGAACCTACACAAATTCAGATCAGATACAAGCAAATAAATCACCCATCACCTGTTCATCCTTTAGGTCCTCAGCTAGTGGCCATCTTCCTTCCCCTCCTCATCTCCTTCCTCCTGGATGAAAACACCCTGGGCTCGGCCCCTGCAGTGTCCCGCTCTCTCCACGAAGCAGCGCTCAAAGACCTGATGCGTCTCGGCCCCCAGCACTCGGCCGTCTTCAGGTGCACGATGTTACTATGCTTTAGTTTGTTACTCACTTAAGTGTTGAATATGGATTCTTTCTGCTCTTTGATATGTAAAAGCTTTTAACTGCTATTCATTGTCTCCATTTCTTGTCATGCTTTTTATTCGTGATTATATTTTCATGAAAAAAACACAAAATAACTTCAGTGTTAAATGTTTTATGATTTGTCCGCCCCTCAGGTCTCTAATTGCGTCCTCTCCTCACCTGAAGTCTCGATTGGAAGCTGCCATCAAAGGAAACCAGGAGAGTCTGAACACTAAAGCTAGCAGCAATAACCCCAACGCACGCAGCACCGCTAAGTCCTCCCCAAGCATCACACTGAAAACCAACTTCCTGTGAGGTGAAGGAGCACAGATGCACTTTTGGAAGTTACCGTCACCACCTACGTTCACTGTCCCGAGACAAATGGTTACTTAAGTTGTCTGAGAGTCTGACCAGTGATTTAAGTGGATACATGGACACACAGTTGGCGGAGTGATACAAGCCAGACTGACAAAAAGCTGTATCATCATTCATTTATTTTACAAGACCTGGACAGATCTGTTGTTCAGATTATTTTAGGGATGTGTTTTAGATCCAGAACAGTTCTGACTCATGCAGCATGGTGGTGAGTCCTCCGTCATCACAGATACATAGGAACTCAAAGCACCTGTAGAAACACAGCACTCATTATCTTCAGCACTAATGGTTTCACATATTGGGGCCTGGTGGCTCAGTGGTCAGAGCATTGGGTTGGGATGCAGACGCTAATCATGTTTACTTGACAAAATACTATTGAGTTTTTATTATATCGTCCATCAGTGTTTAGATTGCCTGACTCCTTCCGGCTGGAGTTTTAGTTCACTTCACAGAAAACCAGCATGCAGAGACTAAATATAATCCAGTCATTTAGATCAATCCTGTTTAAGTCCAGTCAACTGTTAATCACTTATTCCAAATAATCATCTCTGTGTACTGCAGTTTATCATTTAACAATTAATAATCAAGATTTTATTGTTTCAGGTGAAACCCATGTTGTGTTTAGTTTTATCTGACAACCTAGAGATGCCCTGATTGTTATGGCAGCCTTTAAGGGACATTTTAATTCCAGCTTTAGTCATCAGCACTTTAGTTTAACACTACAAAACTTGGTAAAATCAATGTTTTCTCCGTCTGAGTCGTCTGCAGCGAAACCTGTAGACTGGGTTTAAAGAATAAAGTCTACTTGGTTAGAAAAGACTTTGATTGTCTAAGTGTGAATGTTCACATCCGTGAAAAGAGTAAAACTAACACAACTTTCTATGATAGAAACACTAAACAATTGCCTACAATAAGAAAACAAAGCAGGTGAGATTCAGTCTTCCAGCTTCACTGCTGCATGCTCACACACACACACACACACACACAGAACAGCTGCATGAGTGTGTGCTCTCACATGAGCTGTACCCGGTGTGTACAGCTGTGAACAGAATGAATGAGTTAACACATTAATTTGTTAATGGCATTGAGTGAATAAAACATGTTTTTCTTCAGGTTCAGTTTCCAGTTTTCTTTGTCTTTAACATGTTTACTGAAAGTAAATTTACACAAACCATTTTACAAGTTTTAGGTTTTAACCTGATTTAATGTTAAACTGAATGGGCTTTACACCAAATTCAGAGTTTATGTGCAGCCACAATCAACATGTTTACTGAACAAACTGTTCAGCTTTATTCACTGACTTTTTAAAGTCCAGCATGACAACATCTCACCAGCAGCAAGAATCGTTCCATTCAAAGTAGTTGTAGATATGTATGTAGACAATTTTGTGTATATGCAGCATTTGTTAGAAATTTTAAATGTTCAAACTGAAACACACTTAAGTAGTTACCCAAAGAAAAAAATCATCATGGGTTCATCACATCAAATAGAATTTCTTTATGTTTATGTATTTGAAATATTTGGATGGTGCATCCTCTTTATTTCCTACTTCTCTGTTCCACTGTCACTGGTAAAATCCTCATTGGGATGTTTTCTCCATTGCCAATGTAGGGAAACATCCTCTCAGGGAAAGTGTGTGTGAAGGTGTGTATGAGTTTGTTAGTATCAGGATCAAAGAATGACATGTTTCCTCTGTTCCAGTCCAGATTCACTCTGATCCTCTGGAATCTCCGCATGGACAGAACAGGGAATGAACCTTGTGGCAATAAAGCTGTGCATGTACCTTTATAGTACCATATCATCCATAGTCCACACCATATGTGTCTTTTCCTCGTTACAGACTCTGCCAACACACCCACTCTCCAGTCTGTACTGTCTCCAACCTCCACATCCCAGCTGTGAGTCCCTGAGTCAAAACCCTCAGAGCCCAGGACAGACCAGTAATAATCAAATCTCTCCGGATTGTCAGGAAGCTGCTGTTTCTTTCCTCGTCTCACGCTGGTCAGATCTCCAGACAGGATCAGTTTTTGATGAGCAGTGTTTGGATCCAGAACCACAGGAGTGTAGGAGACCACGTCCTTCATCTTGTTCCAGATGTTGAAGCTCAGGTTGCCCAGGTGTTTGGCCTGGTCTATCAGAGCTCCTGAGGACAGCTGTGGATCCTCCAGCAGGAGGCGCTGCTGGACTCTGTCCACTGCAGCCTTGTAGTTATGCAGGAATGAGACGTCTTCAGCTCTCAGCTCGTCCTCTGTCTCTCTGACTGTGTCTGAAAGAGCTGCTATCTCTCTGCTTAGAGCCTCCATCTTCTCCTTCATCCTCTGACTCTTCTGCTCCTCTTCCTCCCTCAGTGCAGCCATCCTGGCCTCCTCTTCCTCTTGTAGAAACTGGTGAAGCTTCTTAAACTGCTCCTGAATCCGCCTCTCTGTGAGTCGGGACTGGACCTTAATGTGTTCTGCTGTTTGATCAAAGTTCACTTTGACTTTTTCAAAAACTTTTAACTTCTTCTTTACAGGCTCCAGAGTTTCCTGAAGTTCCTTCCTGTTTTGTCGAGCAGCTTCATCAATCGGTTTGAAACTGTGATTGGTGTGTTTTTCTGAATCTCTGCAGACGACACACACTGGCTCCTGATGGTCCAAACAGAAGAGTTTGAGTTTCTCAGAGTGCAGACTGCAGAGACTCTCTGAAGATCTCTGATCTGTCTCCTGTAAGAAGGACTCACACAGGTTCTTTAACACCAGACTAACAGGTGGTTCTTCCATTGAAGATATTCTCTTACAAACTGGACACTCTCTTATTATTTTCTGTCTCCACCAGCTCTTCACACAGTCTTTACAGAAGCTGTGGCTACAGGACAGAACAACAGGTTCTCTGAAGACCTCATGACAGATAGAACAGCAGAGATCCTCCTCTGATCTGGAAGCCATTTATTCTGAGTGAAAACACAGGAAAAACATTCATGACTTCCCTCCCTCCTCTACTGACTTCACTGAAAATCAATTTCACTTTGAGTCATATTTTTGGTCAAACTCACCATCAGTTTGTGGAGGTTCAGCAGGTTGAAGCAGCAGAGTTTTTGCTTTGGTCCGAGGGTGAATATAAGCATCTGGTTTTTAGTCTGTCTCTCTGTCGTGAGGAAAAGACCAAACTGCTTCCTGATTTGTCACAGATGCGTCATAAGAAGGTTGGAGCTTCAAATACTATAACTGGATTTTGCTGCCACTCAACTTTAGCATTTTCAGAAATAGTTTGTACACTTCTACCTCATCTATACGGATGAACTCAACTGGGAGCATTTGGGTCAGTGACATCAGCTCTATGTTCACAGAAGAAAACAACGTCATCCTTATTGCAAAACATGGACAAAGCTCGGTTACGTTTCAAATCTGCTTTGCTGTGTATTGAGTCTTTGCAGGAGGCAATGAAAGCTCATCAAGGAGTTGTAGAGTAACACATCAGGGTCAGAGAGTCTGTCTCAGTCATAGTTCATGGTTCTTCCAATAGAATAATGACCCAAAAGTGATCCGAATGAGAACTGTGGAAGCAGGCTTACTCGTGCCCGGGGGTCCAACAATTATCAATGATCTCGCTGAATGTTTATTGAATTACACGTTCCACGATTGAGCTGGTAACAAAATAATTCCACAGAACACACTGAGAAGTTAACCCAAAAATTCCAGAGAACACTTTAAGAAAGCGTGGACCTCCACAGACACACACACAACTTTCCACCACACCTTGTTGCTCTTCTCCGTTTCTCTAAAACAGCCCATGAAAACCTTTCTTTCCTCAACAACTGATCGGACAAACTTCAAAGGCAAAAACAAGTCGAGGCAGTTACTACGTGAGGTCGTTGATGACGTCATCGATACGCTTACTAATTTACCCAACCTTTCAAGACACGGTGTTGGCTCACACATACACAGCTATTTGTTCTGTAATATCTAACAGAAACAATTACTTAATATTAGGAAACGTAATATTAGGAATTTTAGGAATACTCGGTTTCCTCTTCTTTTGCCTGGTTTGTTGAAGCTTTCTTCAGTAACAAAACAGGCTCAAAACTGAAACGGCATCAATGCACGATACGGTCGAAACAGGTCGATAACCTTACAGAGAAGTTGTGACATTATCCTATAGCCACCAACAGCATAGTCTCTCTAATCCCACACCAGTGTTACAGGTTTTCCGTTCAAATCGCTCCACATGCACATGGCTATTTAGCAAACATACATACATGTCATACAAATACTGATAACACAAACCCAAACATGTCATTACCAAATACGTATCAGTAGTTTATAACATACCAGTGACTTCCCAAC